>NC_133368.1:35969786-36131079 GCF_049309525.1 Garra rufa | reverse complement strand
ACAAAAGCTTTTTACTTTAGATAAATGCTGATCTTTGGATCTTTCTATTCATCAAAGAATCCTAAAAAAATGTACTCAACTGTTTTAAATATTAATAACAATAATGAATGTTTCTTGAACAGCAAATCAACATATTAGAATGATTTCTTTCAACCTTAAAAATTTGAATGGTAGTGTAGGTTATGAAAAACGAAAATAAATGTACTAATAACTAAAATGTGCACTGTAAAATCAGGATTATTTCAACTTACTTCAATTTTCGACAGACATGACCCAAATTGTTTAAGAGCGGCTCCCATTTGTCTACTGTCACCTGAAAAGAAATAACTCATTAAAAGGACAGAACATTTCAAGGGTATGATTCCTACCATGTACCGAAAGTAAAAAATATGACCCTGAAAATGAGTCAGAATCAATAAGACTTTTTATCTATTGGAAATTTGTGTAAAGAGGTATTTTTATTGTTTCATCAGTTGAATGATGATACGTAAAAGTACATCACCACTGAACTAACTGCGCTTTACTCACAGCTATGCCGTCTACTCTGACAAAGATCTGTCCTGACCAAAAACAAGCAGAAAAACAACTAGATGATAGAAGCAAGAGAATGGTTACCTCATTTCCAATGGCCTTGATCTTATCCATAGCATCCAGAAACAACTTCTCAGCTGTTTTGTAACTGCAACAAAACAAAACATAACTCTCATCAGCAAACCACTAACAACTGATGAATATATTGTGAATGTTTTTCTGTAATCACTTACTCCCCATTTTGGAAGGCAACCACAGCTACCTCATGTATGACAAACGGGTCCTCTGGCGCAATGCTGAGGGCTTGGCTAAAGAAACGTTCGGCCAGCTTGGGGTTGTTAGTGAGACCATACTCCAAACCGATGTATAGCATGGGCAAGTGACATCTGCTCAAACAGGAAGTCAGAAAGTTTTTTTATGGCTTAAAATAGAGGCAAATATTCTTGTGCTACTGTATTTAACTGTGCTGCAGGTGTACAAACCCCTTCATGAGCTGGGCAGCAGTGAAGTACGCAGCCATGGCCTGATCGTGTTCACTCTCCACAGCGAACGAGTGACCATATGCTATCCATGCCGGTCCGTATGTGCGCTCCAGCGTGGTGGCCTTACTGTAGAAGGGGATTTTTAAGTTAACCTCAAGTTTCGTCAACTACAAATCTTTAATCATTGTGAAACCTTTTGCCAGATTTACCACAGAAACGTTTCGCGAAAATGCCCTCTATGGGAAATTGAGTTCTACAAGATCAGCACTAAAAAGTGTTTTCCCCCATAATATTTGCGTTTATATAAAAGGGCACTTTATGTATTGTTACATTTCTTTCTAAGAAATTAGTGACTTTCTTAGTAAGCAATGTATGTTAGACAACATTATTTGACAATTGCAATAAAATATTTGAATGTTATTGAAAGAATTCATTAACAGGGCAGAATTTATTTGATCAGAAATGTAGTACAAACTGTAATACTAAATATTTATCAAACTTATTTTTCCATTTTTTTTTTTTTTTTACTACCAGTCAACCTACGTTTTTGGACAGTAAGATTTTTTATGTTTTTAAATACGTCTCTTCTGCTCACAAAGCCCTTTTATTTGATCAAAGGACAGCAAAAACAGTAAAATTTTAAAATATTGTTACTATTTAAAATAACTTTTTTTATTTGAATATATTTTATAATGTAATTTATTCCTGTGATTTCAAAGCTGAATTTTTTGCATCATTACTTCAGTCACATAATCCCTCAGAAATCATTCTAATATTCTGATTTTAAAAAATTTGCTGAAAAACAGCGGTGTAGAATTTTTTCAGGTTTTTTTAAAGAATAGAAAGTTCAGAAGAACAGCATTTATAATAGAAATCTACTGTAACACTATAAATGTCTTTACCATTACTTTCCTTTTAATTAATGCATCCTTGCTAAATAAAAGTATTAATTTCTATAATTACCCCCTCCCCCAAATAAATACATATCATACTAAATCCAAGCTTTTAAATTGAATAGTTTATCATTTTACAAATATTTTATTGTTTATATTTTATTACAGATAAATGCTGATCTTTAGACCTTTCTATTAATCAAAGAATCCTGGGGGGAAAAAAAACACTCAACTGTCTTAAATATTGATGATAATAATAAAAATCCTTCTTAAACAGCAAATCGGTATATTAGAAGACTGGAGTAATGATGGTGAAAATTTAGCTTTGATCACAGGAATAAATTACATTTTAAATTATATTCATATAGAAAGCGGTTATTTTAAATACTAAAAATATTTTACAATATTACTGCTTTTGCAGGTTTGGTGAACAGAAGAGACTTCTTTAAAAATCCTACTGTCCAAAAACTTTTGACTGGTAGTATTTTAAAATTGTATTTATTCCTGTGCAAACAAAACTGAAATTATAACCAATGATTACTTCAGTCTTCTTTCTAATTCTTCTAATGAAAAATTAGATTTGGTGCTCAAACTGTTTTATTATCAATGTAGAAAACAGATTTGCTGCTTAAAGTTTAAACAGCAGTCTTTACTGTCACTTCTGGTCCATTTAATGCATCCCTGCTGAAAAAAATTTCTTTCAAAAAAAGTCTTACTGACTAAATACTAAATACAGTCATACCTGAGATATCGTCTTGCGTGTTCATTTTTGTGCCCAACCATGAGGTAGTAACAACCAACAGCAAACCATGAAACCTTGAAAAGGTTTACAGAGAAAGAAATGATGAGAAAATCACTTGAAACTAAGATGAAGCTTGTGTTTATGATAAAGAATGTAACTCACTGGATTGCTAGGATACAAATCCACCAGTTTATGAGACAGGTAAAACAACTCTAAAGAGACAACAGATAATAAATATTATGATTGCACATTAAGAGTCATTTAAAATAGAGCTGAAATCAGTATTTAGGCTCATACCATTTGCTTTGCTCAGCTCAACAAGGGTTCCTATGTGCACTGGTAAACAGTTAGCATGAAATGGGTCTTTCACCATAACCCTAGATTTACAAAAAACAATCAGAGGATTTCAAACTTTCCTCTAAATGTTAAACTAAACTTTAAAAAGCAATGTCTGTTTTGCAGACTTACATTGACGTGAGCGTGTAGCACATTTTAAAGTCACAGTTGTAATAATGTCGCTCTGCGAGGGAGACGACAACATCCAAGTTGTCCTGGAGACCGTTGACTATTTCTGGGACGACCATCTCGCTAGGTTTGTTATACTGGAAAAGGAGAGCTGCTGATTAGCTCTTCAGTGAGCACTTCAAAACCACTGACTGAATAAACAGGTGCTTCAAAATCTCAGTCATTTGTGCATGTTCTTTTTATAAACTGAAGAATAAACAACAAAATCAGGAAAATAATAAACAGCATCTGATCCAGGGGATGACGTGAATGTTCGATCAAAACTATTTCATATGTAAATTATAGCAAACCATCTTTGGTACACAAATGTTTTACTTTATTTGTCCTAATTTAACCCTCAGATGAAAAAAAAAGTCCCTCTTACCTTCTTTAACTTATTTTCAAAAAGGAAACGCAGCAATTCCACTTCCTCTTCTGTACACTGTTGACTTAAGGGCAGGGATTCCAAGAAATCTTTTTCTGCAACAAAATAAAATTGCACGCATTTTAAAACATGTATACATTTTATCCAAAGTGACTTTCAAGTGAGGAATATTATGACATGCAAATGGCTATTCACTACACTAATGTTTTTTTTTTAAAGAAGTCTCTTCTGCTCACCAAGCCTGTATTTATATGAATATTTGAAATATTTTTACTATTTAAAATAACTGTTTTCTACTTGAATATATTTTAAAATGTAATTTATTCATGTGATTTCCATGCTGATTTTTTTGCATCATTACTCCAGTCACATGATCCTTCGGAAATCATTCTAATATTCTAAATTGCTGCCAAATTAATATTTATTTGTTGAAAATAGCTGAGTAAATTTTATTTCAGGTTTCTTTGATGAACAGAATGTTCAGAAGAACAGCATTTATCTGAAATAGAAATCTTTAGTAACATTAGAAATGTCTTTATTATCACATTTGATCAATTTAAAGCATCCTTGCTGAATAAAAGTATCAATTTCTAAAACTGATTTCTTAAATTTCCTAAAAAAAAAAGGTACACTGACTCCAAGCTTTTTGAATAGCATAGTGTATAATGTTACAAAAGCTTTTTTCTTCAGATAAATGCTGATCTTTGTATTCATCAAAGAATCCTGTGTACTCAACTGTTTTAAATAATGATGATAATAATAATAAAAACAATTTTGAACAGCAAATTAGAATGATTTCTGAAGGATCATGTGAAACTGAAGACTGGATTAATGATGCTGAAAATGTAGCTTTGATCACAGGAATAAACTAGATTTTAAACTATATTCAAATAGAAAGCAGGTATTTTTAATAGCAAAAATATTTCACAACATTACTGCTTTTTCTGTATTTTGGATCAAATAAATGCAGGCTTGGTGAGCAGAAAAGACGTTTTTAAAATCTTACTGTCCAAAAACGTTTGACTGGTAGTGTAGGTCAGAGAACAATACAATACAAAATTGAAAAGCATCATGCTTGAATTGATAAATCCATGCTATGTATTTATATATATTTTTTGTTTGGCTCTAAGCACTTTATGTACAAAAACATAGAATTTTAAAATCTGAATGAAAATATGAAGAGCTTCTCCTCTCACCCTCTTGGGCGGTCAGCATGTGATGGGACGTCAAAAGGTCAAAGGCTTCAAAGCAGTAGACGTCCAGTTTCAAGGCCTCTTTGTAGCTAGACGTGGCTAGGGGTCTGTTATCCATGGCATCATAGATCTTCCCCCGCAGGAGACAGATGGAACTACTGATCTGAGAAAAAAAGGCCCCAGGGAGTAAAAGATGCAGTCAAACTGTTACCATTCAAATACCAAGTTAATTTCTAAAGACCAACTGGACTCATTCATTCAGGTATCAAAAATAAAACATAATAAACACAATCAATAAAGAAGGAAAATGTTCCAGGAATCAGAAAAAAACTATGCAGTTTTGATCCTGGAGAAGACAGAATAAATTAATTATGCTCACTGAGGCAGGAGACATTTCCCATTCCTTTACGGTTTCCCTTGAGCCATTATCCTCCTTTACATTCTTCTCCAGTATTTTTTTACTGGCTGCTTCCTCCATGTCCAGTATGTCTAGAGCTTGTTGATATTCTTTGGCAGCATACTGCATTGGAAAAAAAAGATTTCATAGTACAATCACTGATTATTTCCTTATGTTTTCAAAAAAATATCAAAATAAAATAAAAATAACACAAATGCCCCACCCATTGTATGTTTATTAATTAATATATATAATCTGATAACGTTTTCAGATACCCATACATTTATTTACATTTACACTGTGAAATCCACTTTACAAATTTCCCCCCAAAAAGGCAAAAAAAAATCTACACTACCAGTCAAAAAAAAAAATTTTCTCCAAGTCGTCTCTTCTGCTCACCAAGCCTGCATTTATTTGTTCCAAAGTACAGCAAAAACAGTACAATTTTGAAATATTGTTACTGTTTAAAATAGCTTTTTTCATTTGAATATATTTTAAAATCGAATTTATTTCTGTGATTTAAAAGCTACATTTCTGATTTGCTGCTCAAAAACATTTATTCTTATGTTGAAAACAGCTGAGTAGAATTTTCTGAGTAGGTTTCTTTAATAAATAGAAAGTTCAGAAGAACATCATTTATCCGAAGTAGAAATCTTTTGTAACATTATAAATGTCTTTATCATCACTTTTGATCAATTCAAAGCATCCTTGCTAAATAAACGTATTAATTTTTCTCCCAATAAAAAAAAATACTGATTTCAAGCTTTTGAATGGTACAGTGGTGTTACAAAAGCTTTTTATTTCAGATAAATGCTGATGGTTGGATCTTTCTATTCATCAAAGAATCCTAAAAAATATGTACTCAACTGTTTTAATAATAAAAAAAATTCTTGAACAGCAAACCAGCATATTAGAATCATTTCTGAAGAATCATGTGACACTGAAGATCACAGGAATAAATTACATTTTGAAATAAATTCAAATAGAAAAACGTTGTTTTAAATATTCAGTTCAAAGTAAACAAATATTTCAACATTTTACAGTTTTTGCTGTACTTTGAATTAAAAAAAAATGCAGGCTTGGTGAGCCTTCTTTAAAAAACATTAAAAATCTTACTGTTCAAAAACTTTTGACTGGAAGTGTATATTGTATATGATGCATTTGTATACAATATCACAAGGTTTCATTTTATGTAAAGCATAAAAAAACGTTCATGAAAATACTCACGTGACATCTTGCAGCTAGATACTGACAGGCTCCATACAACTGAGAAACAAAAAACTAAATTAAAGTTATAAATAAAAAGCACTGTATACTTTAATTTATTAACTCCCTTGAACATGAAGATTTCTTTACTTCATTATACTGCATAAATGCATGTCCAACAATTCAACAAGGAAATACAGCAGTGTCAATTATTTTATCAGGTTAAGTTTGTGAACGACTGCAACTCGGAGACCTAAAAATTATCTGTTACTGTTGAAATCAATGTTACTCATTTTCATAAATCGGTCAACAGCTCTTACCTTGTCAAGTTTGCGAGATCTAAGCGCATGAGAGGCTCTGTGATACTGTGCTGTCAAATAAAGGCACTGTGCTAACCAATAAATGTCTTGAGGATCCTCTATGAGAGATCAAACAGTCTGGGATTAGTACAGTAGCCAATTAAGGGGAGACACTGCAGACAAAAACACCGTTTTTCATGCACCTGTAAAGTTTGAGATTTTGTTTTTTCATACTAGTGGAAACATCCAAAAACCACTGTTAAGTGCTTCTTTTATAGCAATTTATCTATTTGTTTCAATAGAAGGCTTTTTCTCAAAATTATTTTTTTTTTCTACACTGAGCCATAAATCTCCACTTCGGTAGCACTTACACATACCAAACTTCACATTTTGATTCCTGACTATATCCTAAAGGTTTTTACAGAGAGATTTGTTCATATAAAATTAGCTTAATTGTATACAACATTTTATTCCCCTAAAAACAGTAAAAAAATTAAGTGTTTCCTGTTTGTTCAAAGTTGTTTTCTGAATTATGTTGTGACGAAATGAGATGCCCAAGTTTCCCTAGGTAAAAACTTTTGACTCTAATGTGTCAAAAAAATTAAGCAAGAATTTTAAAACTGACTTCATCCAGTGTTTCGATTTTTGTAGTAGAAATGTATGCAAATTAGAGCATTTTTAATTAAATAATGCCTCATTCGCATATTTAAACCTAACATTTTAGAAAACTTGTAATACAAAAAATGTTTGCAATTATTAAAGTAATCAACTGGGTGAGTAAGGTGATAACTATTAGTTTTTTTTTTACTCTATTCACCTGCAGTGTCTCGCCTTAAGAGTCAAGGGAATGCAATTCATTTATTAATATGAATTTCATCTAAAACTTGCACTGCTGTTTGACAGTATCCATACAGGAGGATGAAGATACTTACCATGTGATAAGGATGCTACTTTGTCAGCCCAGAACAGAGCACTTTGATACTGTTGCTGTAAAACAAGATTATGTAATAACTAGAGAAAAACAATATTTAATATATATTTGGATATTTTCACTATGAAGATAATACTTGACTTTATTTATCCAACAGATGCAGTATAAAGTACATACTCCTTCCTTGAGGTTATATTACCTACTTATATCTCCGAACTAAATAGTCCAAAACACCATTATGTCATATTCATAAATAATAAATAACCATGGTATTTAAAAGTAAATTAAGAAGCTTTCAAACCTGTTAGCATGATAGTCATCTGGCTAGCTTCAAAAATACCCCCAGTTGTTTCGAACTCAATGTACAAACTCTTATCTCTTTCATTTTCTATAATATTGTGATTACGCAGAATCGTATAAATAGTCAGGAATTATTAAAATCGTATTTGCTGTGCAAATTAAAGCTATAGTCCTAATGCTAAATATACTGCCTCTTCTTACCTGGTCAATGTAGTGTCTCACTCTTTTACGAAGCCTGTCAAGATTCATGGTGACTGTACTTTTTGTCAAATACAAAAATCTGTCATTCTTGTCAAATGCAGTAGATTAAAAATGAGTTTTGTAAGACTGATCCTCTGAATGTAGATTGAAGCCCGCGGTTAGCATAAAACGTGTGTTACATTGATAACACTCCCTAGCTAAACACGGATTTTGTGAAGTTCCGTCTTTTTTATTATATGTTTAGTATATAGATTGGAAGTAACAACGAATAATGCAGATTTCAGTGAAAATACATGTTTTCTTTTTTACACACTTAAAATATTATAACATACATATAAACACACATAATAAAAATGCAGTATTACATAAATACACAAGCTCTCAAACGTGAACGTGAAGCCTCTTTGGGTATATAAACACATTGCCGCTCTCTTGTGGTACATAGTGAAATTACATTGCAAGTTCCTTTCCGCCATTAAAGGAATAGTTCACCCAAAATAAAAAGTCTGTCATCGTTTACTCACCCTCATGTTGTTCCTGATAGTGTCTTTCTTCTGCGGAGCACAAATGTTGAGAATTTCAAGCAGAATCACAGTCTAAAAACTCTTCCTCAGAGAAAAGTCATACATAATCATACTCTTTTTTATTAAATACACTAAATTGATTTATTCAGTTGTTTTACTGAATGGGTGTTCGACTGCTTGTACACACTAAAACAAAAGTGGGATGTGGAACTCTGAAGGATTTAAAAAACCTATAAAAAGATATAATATTATTGTCAAAGTTTTAAATCTTCCTATACACATTATGTTGAGTTGAACAGAATGGGTGAAACACACTGGGCACAATCCAGGCCTAACTGGGCAACATTAAAAGAAGGAAAATGTCACACAGGTGATGAAGGCCTGCTACAGTACTGACTGCGATGCATTGCATTTTGGCTGACATCAATATTCTCAGCACTGCAGATTTGGCACTCTTCGACAAGAACAAAACCACTTCTGAAAAAGATGAACATTACATCACGTCTGAATTTTGCTATAAGCCTTGTGACAAACCTGAAAGCTTTTAAGAAAAAAAATGATTGTGGTTTCAGGACACTAAAATTAAACTCTATGCCCTGAATGTTTGGCGCAAACCAAATATAACTAGGGTTGCTTTTTAGTGCTTTATGAGAAGTTAATCGTTTTGATTCAGAAGCATGTTGAATTTGTGATACTGATGGGAGAATGTTTCATAGTGAAAGCCTCTTGTTGTCCAAGGATAGATGTCCTGTTAAAGAATAACAGGGTTGTTAGAGATTGAGAAGAACATAAAGGGCAATAATTTATTTCTTAACATAAATCTGGTAAACAAAAAAAAAAAGAAAGAAAAAAGAAAAAGAAAGAGTAACACTGAACCGTGTTGTTACAAGTTCCGCAACAGGGCTGATGACACGTTTGACCTAAAATCACACAAGAACATGGTATGGAGGCATCTTGTTTTGACCATGCTTTTCTTTCATATGTCTTATATGTCATATAATAAAACATCACTGATAATACATTTCTCTCTGTACATACTGCTGCAGTAGATACAGTATTTTACAACTGTAACAATAGTGCTGGTGTTGTGAGCCGCATGCTGTGCTGCCCATGAACGTCTGGCTTAAAATGCGGACATGATTGGCGTCAAGTCCTGCACGAGATACACACCCAGACAGATGGGTACATAATCTAAAACAAAAACTGGAGAGACTATTCCATAATTCAGACTGTGAGGAGTGGGTAGGCAATGAGGACTCGGCCCTATAGAGTGACACTGATTGCTATGGAGATGAGGTACTAGGTTCGAAGTTATCCACCCAAAATCTCCAAGGGTTTCAGGCTAGAATTGAGTCGCCAGTGCAAATATAGCTGGCCATGTGCATTTGATGGCTCTATAAGAAATCTTGAGTTGCGCACTCTTGTCCTTCCTGTGTGATGTGTGGAAGTCTGAGTCGTCTTTTCCATCCTGTTTTTTCCTTTTGCAAAGCTTGTCGGTTTCAAGTGTTTCTCTTAGTTCTCTCTTATTATGCTTACAAGTCTTTAAAAAAACTACAAAGTCAATGAGGCGACCAAGGCGTGAGTTCTCGCCCAGCGGCAGCGTTACTATACAGTTTTGCGTTTTGATCCCGTCACGATTGGCCGAGCGTATTCCACAAAGTCGTCGATGAGAACAGGCCATGCTCCTGAAACAAAACAGAACGTCACATGATTAAAGTCCAACATAACATATACAGTGCCTTGCGTTTTTTCACATTTTGTTGTTGCTGCCTTATGTTAAACTGCTTTAAAATTGTTTTTCCAACATTCCTACACTCCATAATGGCAAAGCAGAAAATGTATTTGTTTTAAACATCTTTTCAAATTTATTAAATATAAAAATATTAAATGATTCTGTTGCATAAGTATTCATACCCTTATCTGAGACAGTTGGATATGAGCTCAGGAGCATTCATATTGCTTGTAGATGTTACTACACTGAGGGAAGTTAACATGTGATAAATTCATTTGAATGGGTATGATTTGGAAAAGCACACGTCTTAATAAAAGGTCTAACAGTTGAAAATGCATATCAGAGCAAAAACCAGACCCTGAGATAAAAAAAAAACGTAGAGCTCAGAGACAGGATTGCATCAAGCCACACATCTGAGGAACAGTTCAGAAAAAGAAACGGCTGCATCGAAGGTTCAAAGAAGCATGTAGTCTCCGTTACCCTTAATGAAAGAGGTTTGAAACAACCACAACTCTTCCTAGAGCTAGCCTCCTGGTCAAACTGAGCAACTGATGGAGAAGGGCTTTGGTTAGAGTGGTGACCAAGAACATGATGGTCACTCTAATTGAGCTTCATGATCATATGTGGAGATAGGAGAAACCTACAGAAGGACAAACATCACTGCAACACTCCACCAATCTGGGCTTTATGGCGGTGTGTCCAATCTCAATCCTCTCCTCAATGAAGATGCATGAAAACACATTTGGAATTTGCAAAAAAGCACCCGAAGGACCCTCAGACTGTGAAAAACAATATTTTCTGGTCTGGTGAACCTCAATTCCAAGCATCATGTATGGAGGAAACTAGGCACTGCTTATCGCCTGCAGAGTACCATCGCAAAAGTAAAGTGTGCTGTTAGCAGCCTCATGCTCTGAGGCTGTTTTTGAGCAGCAGGGACTGAGGGACTCGTCAGCGTAAAAGGAACGCTCAACACAGCAAAATATAGAGATGGCCATTAATGGAAACCCAGTCCAGAGCATTCAGAGCCTCATACTGGGCAGAAGGTTCACTTTCCAACAGGACAATGACACTGTTGTCACGGCAAGAGTGGCTTATAGACAACTCTGTGAATGTCCTTGAGTGGTCCAGCCAGAGCCTGGGCTTAAACCCAATCAATCATTTCTGGAGAAACCTGAAAATGGGCGTCTGTCTATCCAACCTGACAGAGCTTAAGAGGTGAAGAGGTAAGGAGAAGAATGACAGATAATTGCCAAACGCTTCATACCCAAAAAAGCTGTAAAGGTGCTTCAGCTAAGTACAGAGTTAAGAATGAATGGAGCATTTATATAGCGCTTTTATTGTGTATTGCCATACACCCAAAGCGCTTTACAATCATATGGGGGATCTCTCCTCAACCATCACCAGTGTGCAGCATCCACTTGGATGATGCGTCGGCAGCCACAGTACAACGGCGCCGGTGCGCTCACCACACACCAGCTACAGGTGGAGAGGAGAGAGTTATGGAGCCAATTCAATGAATGGGGATTATTAGGAGGCCATGATTGACTAGGGCCAGTGGAGGGAATTTGGCCAGGACACCGGGGTTACACCCCTACTCTTTGCGAGAAGTGCCATGGGATTTTTAATGACCACAGAGAGTCAGGACCTAAGGGTTAAGGGTTAAGGGTATGAATACTTATGCAATTTACTTATTTTAGTTTTTTATTTTTAATAAAAATATGAAGTTGTGACAATTCTGTTTTTGCTTTGTCATAATGATTTAAGGGAGTGTAGACTGATGTGGAATGCATCAACATAAGAATACTTTTGCAAGGCACTGTATAAGGCAGCCAATTTTAAAAGCAATCACTAAAAATTCAGTCAGCTAACTGACAATGTGTCTCACCTTCTTCATCATAGTTTGACATGTCATCTGCAATCATGTTGCCGAAATCCAGAAGCAAGTTCCATGTGTCTTTGGGAATTGATCGCTTATGATGCTCCTGCACAAAATAAGCGCAGAGAGCATCTAAATTAATTGCTAGGAATTATTCCACTATGCGGTTAATGTGTTGCGTAGCAGCCAGAAAACCCATTTTAATTTGCATTCAGTGCTAAACAGGGTCAAAGATCCAAAGCTGTAATGACTTACCAATAAAAATCTGTTCCAGAGGTCTAGGAACTTAAAGCGTCCAGCCAGAACCAGGTTCCAATACGCTACCGCCATCTCTAAATCTGAAATGGAAAAAGACCATTAATACAGAAGACTGTGTAAAAAAAACTGAGAGAAAACTCACATATATGCAGAAAGAAAAGGTGCCGTTACCTAAACCCTTTTGTCCGGGATTCTTGGCAAAGTTGAAGGTGAACTGGTAGAAATCTTTGAACTTCCCGCTGTCTTTCAGATCCTGTTCTAATCTGGGCAGAAGAGCTCGAAGTTTCTCCGGACTGTCACACCTGCATATGAAATTGAACATTTAGGCTCACCGTTAATGTAATCACTGGCTCATTCATACAAAATGTAAAGATTTAAATTAAAGGTGCTGTTAATGACTATAACCTGACTTTTAACTACACTAGCTAATCTAAAGCATTTCTGTAGTTCTGAGGACTGTCACAGAAAAAGATGTGCTTTCTCAAGACACCTATTCCAGTGATTCTGCCAAGTATTAGACAGTTTATGTATAATTTTTTCGAACATATCTGATGATATTCCCAAAGCACCTTTAACGATAATGCTAGCCACAAATATTGTCAACAGTGCGCATGACTAAATAAAGACATGAAGTCATAGCTCACCCCAGCTCCGTCATGCCATCAATGAACTCTTTCTTGCTGAATTCACACTGTGTTGCCGCACGGAATTTCCATGCCACAACCAGAACACTGATGCTGGCTGGATCCAGATTGAGGTCATCACAGAACTGTTGAATTCCATCAATCCCAATCTTATTTTCATCCTGGGGATCTGTGGGAGAAAAGCAAGAACACTAAGAACACGAATTCAACACTTACATTTTTGTTTAGGTTTTGCTAGCTCTTTTTCATTCTAGTGGTTATGGGCTTCATAGTGACATGTGAATGCATTAAGTTTATATGTCCTGCAATTTTTTTTTTTTTTATCACTCTATGGCATGCAAGCTGCAGGTCTTGTTTAATTTCTCTAAAAGGACCAGCTTGACTAGATATTTAAATTTTTCACTCAAACTTAATCTTTATTTTAGGTTTAAAGGCCACTGAAGTGCTTTGAAATACACAGCATTATTCTATGTGTTGATGTAATTTAAACTAAAACAAGAAAACAGGGCGGGACATATCCAGTAGCCCCACCCTCTTTTGTAAAATAGCCAATAGCATTTAATATATATCACAGCTTGGGTAAAGGTGCATTTGACAGCGTATGATAGCCACAATCTCATCCATATCACATTATCTATATATAAAATAGCATTCTGTGTAGAATTCAAATGTGCCCGATACGTTTTGTGATCTGCACCAAGTCTAGTATATGATCCATTCACCGTACAGAAAATACAAATTCTGTGAACAAGTGACCAATTTCAGATGTGGCTTTAGTGTCTATTTAAAGTGTAGGGGACAGGACACTTTGGATTTTGGAGAGCATTTGATTGGACAAAAAGTTTGATGAGAAGCTGAAGTGCTTATCCTACTTAGCATTTTTATTTTGTTTCTAGTCAAAATATTTAAAAATTCTTAACTACATAAGATTTACTAGATAAGCAAAATGGCATAAGATATTTAATCTTGTTTTAAGCAAACTGCACATAATTTAGTTTTTTTCTCCGGGATACTAAATATCTAATGTCATTTTGCTTATCTAGTAAATGCATCTTTATTCATGAATTTTTAGATATTTTGACAAGAAACAAGACAAAAATTCTAAGTAAGATAAGCCCTTTTTTGGAGTGTGATGTCTTCAAAATCATTGATCCATATTGGTGGAAGTTACAGACTGTACGTATTGAATGCTTATATCTTTTAAATGCAAATTTTGTCATTGTTTTAAAGCACACTCTCTTACAGATAAGCTTAAGGCTCACATATTCATACTAAAAGCCATAAAACTTCAATTTTGATTTCATGGGGACTTTAATTCCATTGTTTTGTTTAGATGTACAGTATATATATATGGTTATATTTGCAAGTAGAGACAAACTTATTTTTCTGTATTCTGATTTAAATGAGTGAAATAGATTATCTAAAGAAAACAAAAAGCTGGAAAGGGACTTGATTTAGGTGATCAGTTTTGATTAGACAGAGAAAGATCTGAGTTCAAGCTTTCAGTTTAATATAAGAAAAGGGCGCAGTTTATGTTAATAAAATGATTTGAGAAGTCTGCCATAACTCAGAGTAATGACATTTTGATTAAACAGTACAAAGTCAAAACATTTTTTTTAAAACAAATCATACATGGAAGAATTAGGATGCATTTCCATTACATACATACCAACTTTAAGCACCCACTGGAAAAGAACTATATAAAGTAAACTTGTTGTTTTTATTATTAGTAACTCAGCATGACACAGCTGGTCGTGCAATGTCAAAATGAAGGCCCTCACTAGAGTGCACGCCACTCTGTAGAAAAGTAAAAGAGTTTTACATTTGAATCATTTTCTCAAAAGTAATAGAACAAATTTAATTGGCATCAATTTCTTTATCAGTCAGACTTTGTTAAGGAGAAACAAATGACTAATAATGACACGCAATGGTGCTTTTAGGCACAAGACAGCCGGCATAATAAACATCAGAATTAGATTAAAACTCACCTTTATATCGATTGTAAAGCTGCTCCAGCTTTTTTCGGTCCACTGAGCTTTTCATGGATTCTTTGTGGTACAAATCTGGGTTCTGAAAGTAGTTGTCGGTGGCCACCTCTAGTTTCCAGTCATTTTGAGTGAGGCAGTATACGGCGGTCTTCTCCCCGGCTTGAGTAAAGGACATGAACTGCCGTACCTTGTCCTTTTGGGAGGATTTTAGTTTATGCTGTGTGGACACAAAAGATATGCCCTCAGACATGAACTCAGACAGACGGAGGAATACACTCAGCAGTGTGTACAAACAGAAAGACACACAAACGAACATACAGAGAGAGAAAATATCACACATTCAGGCACAAGACTAAAGCTGACAACTGGAACAACCATAAACAAAGCGTTGACCAAACGTCCAGACCTATGTGGCAATTTAAAAGGACATTCTACCGGTTATAGCAACTTCGACTGAAGCACCAAGCATGTGAGGACCTGTGACAGGCCACTTGCGCTTGGCATGTAATATGAGATGGCAAGCTCAGGGCAGCCAGTGCAAAACAACCGGGTTACCCGACAGTTATTTCCATCCATGCACAGTAAGCTGTTTTTACATTACTTCTTAAAATGAGTTCAAAAGTACCGTTATGACTAGGCCATCACAAGACATAGAACCAGAACATAATGTGCAAAAAGTTTTGATAGCCTACTCAAGACATGTTTAGAGGGTATTACAAACTGGAAAATAACCAGGCTACTATTGGGGGCTGGGTTGAAAGGGCAGGGCTAAAAGACTTACGTTTGACATTTCATGGCTGGGTATGGATGTCACTTAACCCTCCTGTTCTGCTGACATTGACTGCCTGGTTGTTTGGGGTCCCAGAGACCCCTATTTTGTTTGTGTAAAACCAATGTAAACATTCAAAACAATCAGTGATGTCATTGCATTTATCAATCAGGTTTAAAACTTGGAGTCTCAATGACACCACAACAGAAATAGGCTTTGTTTTTAATGTAAACTATTTAATCATAACATCAAGCAGGAAGCTTGTTTACATTCAGATCTTATGCATTTCAGAAAAGCCATAACGTTTAACCTGATTGTTCGACGTTAAGTACGATTTTGATCTATTAAAACAGAGCTTGGAGGGTCTCTAAACCCCAAAACAGAACATCAGGGTTAACAGCATGCAGGTTTGGCTAAAGCACGTAATCATTTTAATTCTCAGATGCATTATGCATTACATAGGACGTAATTCCAGGACACATAGGCGGAAAGGTATGCTGAACTCCCTAAATATAAACAACTGACCTTCCTGCCCATACAAAAACATACACACAATTATGATCATTCTCGGTGCGACACGAGCAGACAACAACTCGTACAAGACGCGGAATGTCTACGTTTGCCTGAGCGTCTCCGTCGAACGCAGAAGCAGAAAACGTCAGCAATATTTTTAATTTCTATGTCACCTACCATTTTATCACCCGCTGTTTGACCAAATTGATACCCAATGCTCCCATGTACATCTGCGCATGCGTGTAGGCATCAAGGGAATGCGCTAGAACACCAGCGAGACTGCGCGGTGGAAACAGTTAGGTATTGGGAATTGTAGTTCGTAAACGTGCGTTCTGCAGTTCGGAGAATATAAGGGCGTGACTGACTGTGTATAATTACTAAACTACATTTAACTACATTTTCTATAATTTGACGGTTGTTCAACTGTTTTCTTTCTCTCGTACAACTATCATATGAATCAATTCATTCAGCTCAAATGATTCACTCATTTATGTGTAACGGAAAGTCTGATTGACCAAATTGATTTGGTTAGACGGTTCATATGTGTTATGAATCTGTTCACAAAGTATTAATCGATTAATTTGAGATTCTTCCTTCGCCCATTTAAATGGTAGGCCCCTTCATACTTTTTAGTAAGTACTCTTTTATTATAATTGTAAAAATATACAGTATACCTTCAGGTTGTGGCGCACTTGTCTTTATCCTGTGAAATCTTTAATGATTTCTATAAAGTAAGCACAATGATTATGCATGCATCTGTTTAGAAAAATCAGCTTCAAATGCTATGTGTTAGGTATGATTCAACAGGCTTTTGAGGAGTTATTTGTACATCTCTCAGTCATCATTGTATTGCATTGCATTATATGTTTTGCCTTCCACAATTAAAACTAGAGCTTTGATCAAAGGAAGAAGTGTTTAAATATCATCAAGACCTATTATAGGGAGATGTATAGATGGTTTGCACGTCACGGTTTGGTCACTTATCCGGATGCACGGCCATATTGGAGATAACTCGGATGTAAACAACAGCACTGATTGCATGGTTAATATACTACTGAATACGTTGTTCATCTAATTTATGCTATATCTAAACCACTGAGAAAACGTTTGGAAGCTGCTAAATCATATAGAGAAGGACTAAGTAAGCAGGAAAGGGCACAATATTTTGGCAAACTAAAGTTAAAAGGTGGTAAAGATACATACAACCAGTATTAAGCCTATTATTTCACCTACCTGACCGGAAATGATAAGAACAAACTCGAATGTTATCAAGATTCTTGCCCTGGAAATCCTGGTTCAGTTTGGCCAACTACAAAGGACCTTATTTCCTCAGACACTTTTTGGCAATCTTCTACTTAATTTGTTATAACTTTTGGCAGTCCAAATCTGTTTCCCGGTCTGACCAATTAGTACAGCCCAAAACATGACAATAACTGACTATTTTCAGCAGGAATAATTAGCTAAATTCTGTTCGGTCCAGTGGCATTGTTTATATTCAGTGCCGCCAATATGGCCGATTGATAACACTCTATAGTGACAATTGATCGACTGAAACTCAATGATTAACACAAGCTACCTGAATTTCTTTTGACTTTTAGGCCACATTACAACAAATTTTGCCCTCTAAATAAATTAATTTTAATTAATTAAAAAAAAAAAAAAATTCTTCCTGAAGAGTGAACTCCATATTCACATCATACAGTATAGGCCATTAAAGCATTTTTTGCAAACTTTGCAAACTTATATATAATACACACAATTCTTTTAGGCATGAAGACATGGTCAAGACGATCTCCTGGAGTTCTAACAATTATCCGAATGTGGAAGAAAGGTGATTTCAGTGTGGTCCAAAAAGTGCTTTGAAAAGTAGAAAATATCCAGTGAGCGGCAGCTCTGTGGGCTTTGCCGGGTCTGATGGGTCTCAATTTCTACTGCGACATTTGAATGGTAGGGTCAGAATGTGGCTTAAACAACATGAAAGCATGGATCCATCCTGCCCAATATCAACAGTTCAGGCTAGTGCTGGTAGTGTAATTATGTGAGGGGATATTTTCTTGGCACATTTAGGACCCCACAGTGTACTCATATGGTTACCTTCCGTTTGTGCCATGTTACAAACCTCAAATCATCTCAAACTGGTTTATTGAACATGGCAATGAGTTCACTAAACTCATATGGCCTCTACAGGACCTCTGGGATGTGGTGGAGATTTGCATCATAAATGTGCAACTGACAAATCTGCAGCAAATGCGTGATGCTGCTATCATGTCAGCATGGACCAAAATCTCTGAGGAATATTTACAGCACCTCATTGAATCTATGGTGTGAAGCATTTAAGCAAAGGCAAAAGGGGTCCAACTTGGTACTAGCAAGGTATACTTAATAAAGTGGTTAAACAAATTAGCCTGGGGGATAACAAAAATACCAGTGTAAAATCTAATAAAAATCATGGGGAAAATCAGATCAGATCTGAATTCTGTTTTAATTATTCATGTTATGAAAATACTACTGTCATCTCTCGGTAGCACAATCTGCAGACTCTGCCAGCATAATCTAACCCTGGTTATGACCTACTTTTGAGCATGTTCAGCTGACCAGTGCAGTATGGCTAAAGCTTTGAGTAGATAACAGTGTTGGATGTTTAGTGTGAACAACACAAAATGGACTGATTCTAAAACATGTTTTCACAAATCTGTAATAGCCTACCTATGAAAGGTCTTTACGCCTTCATGCATGATGTAACTCAAGTTACCTGCTTGTAATAAATAAACAGACCTTCTCTGATTTATGTCATGTGCAGTTATTTGTAAACACAAGCAGTGTTTACATTCAGGCACATGAACACTATGTAATTCAACACAGAGTGTTGCAATAAATGTGAAATTGTTTGATTTGTCTGACGGTTCATTTAGGATTCTGAATACTGTTTTCATTCAATTACTATACCTAATCATATTTATGTTATATTCTATTTTCCAAAAGGTGGGAAATCCATCTTCATAAATGTACAGTATTTAACCTAGATAACTCAAATATGTCCACCCAGAAACCTAAAAATGATAGTGACACAAAAATGGTGACACCCTTTTTGAACTTCTCTGCATTTAGTTATCTATATAAAACATGCCGTACAGTGTGTTCTGTAGGGGCAGCATGAATACAGATAAACAGGTTCCAGAGGCTGAAACCAAACAGCAACCTAATGACATGTAGTTTAATTACAGACATTGTAATTTGTTATTTATCTGATTCATAGTTTTTAAATCTTGACCTCAGTTTGCTTTTAAAAAAATGCTTTTTAGAATAGCTCTAATAATGAAGGTGTAAAGTAGTTGAGTAATATGCACATTAATACTTAACTACATAAGCATTATTTTGAATAATTTGTAATAAAAATAGTTTAAACGAAATGCTTGCATGTTTACTCACCTACATTTACAAAAAAAGAGAAGAAAAAAATACTTTTTATTCTATTACAATGTCATGTAGTTGCAAATACTTATTTCATTAGGACTTCTATCTTTTCTCAATGATTAAAATAATACTATATATATATATCCTAATGTGACAAACAAGTTTAACTTAATTTTTATTTAAACAGGAATTTATTGAGTGAATCTTCTGTCTCTTCTAAAAGGTTAATTAAAAAAGCCAAGAAAAGTTTACTTTTTAATTTTAAATGCTTACATAAATCTGGATACTTTTGATTTCTTTCACAAATATTTTGTGCTATACTTAAATTATTAGTTGATTAAATGTTTGACATATTTATACTTGAACTTGAACTAATTTCTGCCTAATAATAATACAAATGTGACATTTGTAGCAATAGCCAGCAATACATTGTATGGGTCAAAATGATACATTTTTCTTTTATGCAAAAACACCTTTGGGATATTAAGTAAAGATCATGTTTCTAGAAGATATATCTACCTTATATATATAAAAACGTATTTTTTATTAGTAATATACATTGCTAAGAACCTAATTTAGACAACTTTAAAGACGATTTTCTCAATTGTTGTATTTTTTTGCACCTTCAGATTCCAGATTTTCAAATAGTGGTATCTCAACCAAATATTGTCATATCCTAACAAACCATACATCAATGGAAAGCTTGTTTATTCAGCTTTTTCATATGTAGGCTACCCTGGTTCACAAATAAAAAGGAGAACATTCGTGTAACAGCGCAATGGGGAAGTGGAATTATGTACATACATCGTTAGAAAGTGCTTTTAAAGTAGTAATAAAACTTGTAAACACTGATAACAGCTATTATTATAGTGTGTGACTGTTTATTAAATTTATTTCTACATTTTTTTGACACGAATCTTTTTATTAGTGAGTTTCTCTTTATTATTTACATTTTTCAAATGCGCGCTCCGCCCTCAGATGCAGTGGGGTGGGATCCAGTAAAATTAACCAATGAGAAAATTCTAACGCAGGTACTGTGGAGTCCCATCCAATCAGAAATTAGCATAGGCGTGGCTTCCGTATTACGCCCTCTCGACGTCATGCCCATTACTACCCAATCGGATTTCCCGTGGTGTAGACACCGCCAAGCTCAGTTTTACAGACCCAGAGAGGGAGCAGTTTCTACTGTGTGCGCTCCTATTCATTCAGCACTAGACAGTTGAAGGCGGATGCAACCGACCGTAAGTGAGACCAGGGGGGGCTTTGAGTCCACGTAGACGGCTTTGGCCGATATTTTCTGTGTTTAGAATTCATTAAAGCGTAAAGGAGTTGTCATTTATCTCCGTTTGAAAATAAGATAATTTGGGATGAAATAACTGCGTTTGCTAAGTTAGCTGAAGCAGCCAGTAACCTCAGCGTGTAACGTTATCTGTGTGGAATTAAACATAATGATCGTTAGTATGTGAACCCTCAGTCCGGATTAAATTATCACTTATGTGAAATATTGAAACTGTCTGTCTTCAATAGCTTGTGTTAGCCGACAAGCTAACCCATGTCAAGTGCTTCTGTCAGTGCAGGGCAATGGGAAATCCTCAGTGATCTTTAGTCCCTGTTAGCCATTGAAAGAAAAAGCACTCGTATACAAAACCAGACGTGTAGTAGACAATAGTATGTAGACTCTAGATTGATTATATCAAAGCTGCTCAGATGACCTCGATTTGAGTGGAAGTTAGCTTCCTAGCTCGCCTGGTCGCTAGCTGAAAAGCTTGACCATATTCGCTCTAAAGCGTTTTGAAATACTTTTGCAAAATGAAACGGATGTTGTTGTTAAACTTGCATAACCGTGAGAGGTTTATTAACTTGATAATAACTAGTTTACCTCGCCATATGGACCTGTCACTTCTGCTAGCAAGCTATTAAAGCATCACTGCATGATGGCTTTAGCTTCCATGTAAAATGGCTGCCAGGCATTAAACCAAATCCATCCTGCTTGTTATATTAGTTCTGATGAGTTAGTAAACAATTATGTCATATTTTGAAGGATTATTTTCCATTTTTGAAGGACTATCTGTCGTCTAAACTCCCGCAGTGGTGAAGCCAATGAATTGTTACCCTCAAGCAGAATAGTGTTATGACTGTCAACTCTGTTGATGAATAAAAGAAGTCGTTCTTATATACTGATTATAAGATAAATTGCGGGAAGTCGTTAGTTAGATGTCAGTAATTTAAATTATTTTCTGAAATCGTGCATGAGAAGGATTTCACAGTTGCCATGCGTCTTTTATGTGCATGCTTATAACATCCGCATCCATTTTGGGTTTTATGAATGTGCCCTGATCTTACAATCAAACATCTCCCAAGTGCAAGCTCCTCACAAAAGCGTGATCATTCACTGCACATGGGTTATATTTTTCATATTATTTGATTTATTCTTGTTTCCTGTTTGAGAGATGGGCTTCAGACCTCCTCTTCCTCTGTCCTCTTGCTAACTGGCTATGCCAACAAAAACAGCACCTAAGAAGGCAAAGGGCTTCAGGACTGTAAGTTCAGAGGAAAGTTTACACACTTCATTTCCAGATGGCCATTTAAGTCCGATCCGTTCGCAAAACGGTACGAGCACATGCACAATACTCGATCTGGTCGCATTTAAGCAGGGGGGGCACGTTTTGATCACATTTGGAGCAGGGTTTCGGTGCAAAACGTGTTTGAAAGGCAGCTAGCTAACTGGGCTAACACGCTTTATTATAGTTCATACTGCTCCGATTGTGCATTCTGTTTAATGCGGAAAACGTAAACGAATTAAACGCATCTTCGTTCTGCTTTATGCGTTTACACGGTTTTTATAACTTAAGATATTAGACATGAATATTTCCTATGTGTAAGGGCCCATTGCTTTTGCCAAAAAAGTTACTTAATACGACAGGAACTGTTGCATGTGGGTGACTTTCAGAAGACTGCATGCGGTTTTTGAGTGCACGAGTTGAAATTTTGATGTTTAAGAGATGGAAAGATTCGTCGAGGTCTTTGTCTGGTAATATAAGCTGCATGAGTGCTGGAACCAAATCGGCGGGCCTCGTTTTCATGAACCTAGTGGGCTACCTACTTAGACAGCAAATTAAAATAAGCAAACTTGGACCCATTAAGTGAACTGCATGACAAAGAACCCACCTGTCTTCCTATTCACGCTGCCCCTGGAGTTGAAAGTGCACACATTTTAGTCCACTTTACCTGTGACAGGGTTTCAAGGTGTGTTCACACTTGTCATGTTTGATTCGATTAAAATGAATTCTGGTGCGATTGCTGTCTTAATGTGGTTCATTTGAGTAAGTTTGAACGCTGCCATTCGATTCTGGTGCGCACCAAGCAAGCAAGCAGACCAGGACTGCTCAAAAAGATGGGTCTCGGTCCACTTCAAGATGAACTCTGGTGCAGTTTGAATGAAATATGAACGCAAAACAGATCAAATATTTTTAAACTGGATGTAATGACAAGATGCAACGATATGTGACATGATTTTACAAGGGAACAAGCAGTGTATCTAAAACAAATCAAGCACAGGGGAAACGTGCAGCAACGAAGAGGTAAAGTGCCTTTAATGAGCTCTTTGTGAGTTCACAGGTGGTAATAAGTAAAATAATATGTACACAGAACAGTGAGTAACAATTCGCTTAGTCCAGCAGATGGCATTAGGTGTATTCGACCTCGAACACACCTTTTGTTTGGAGTGTTCGGTGAGTTCTGTCACAAATGTGAATGTGTAAATGTATCACTATGCCTTTTGATATGGTTTCTATAGGTTCGCTGTTAAAAATACAGTGCGAACGCTAAGTGGACCACGACCAAATGAAGCAAACAAACCAGACGACAAGTGTAAACACACCCTGAGTTTGCTGTTAAAAATGACAGTGTGAACGCAAAGTAGACCAGGACCAAATGTATATTTTTTGGTCCAGACCAAATGAAACAAACTACAAGTGTGAACACACCCTGAGTTCACTGTTAAAAGTGCCAGTGGACCAGAACCAGGACCAATTGTGTAATTTTCCTTTTTGGTCCAGACCAAATGAACCAAATTACTAGTGTGAACACACCCTGAGTTTGCTGGTAAAAAATGCCAGTGTGAACACTAAGTGGACCAGGATCAAATGTATTGTTTTCCTTTTTGGTCCGGACCAAATTTACCGAACTACAAGTGTGAACACAACCTAAGTTTGCTGTCAAAATTTCCAGTGTGAACACTTAAGTGGACAAGGTCCAAATGTATAATTTTCCTTTTTGGTCTGGACCAAATGAACCAAACAAACCGAGCTACAAGTGTGAACACATCCTGAGTCCATTCCCTATTCACACTAGCAAGTGTGCAGAATATCACCATACGACCAGAATATTCTATTATATTTTTTCAGTGCTACAACATGACTGCAAGTTTACTGAACTGTTGCATAAAAGTAATCAATATTGAGTAATTGAGTTTTAGACCAAAGCATCAAGCATTGTATACAGGTCATCACTATCCAATAAAACATTGTAATGAGTGTATAAATGTGCTGAACCTTTGAAGTTTGAACCCGCCTATAATTCCTAATAATGTTTCCTTGGAGGTTTTCAGACATGAAGTCACATTTTTGACTCATTTATTATGAACGTTTTGGATGAATGCTGGTCCTGTCTTGCTTGTGGAGGGTTTTGGCATGAAGGCAAACCTGAAGCCTCTCATAAAGACCAGCCATGTCTGTCTGAACATCTGTTCATCGATCAAAAAACCACCTGAAACTCCGAGATATACTTGTTTTAAAGCCCATTGATCATTTCATCCTTCTGGCAGTTGTGCAAATGAAAACTTTCCTCATTAGTCACTTTCCCTATGAGAGACAAAGATTTGTGTAGTAACCTTGGTTACAGTCTTCAAGTGTCCTCAGCTTTTGTGCCAAACCAGTTTCATTTCTGTTGCAGAGACATTTTGTTGTGGAAATTTGGCTCAGGTTTTTCAGCTAGACCAAGCATCTATTCCTCAGCCCCAGGGATCATGGCCAAAGATGTGAGTATTGTAGCTCTATTAGATGTAATCGACTAATAATAGTGTAAGTCAATGAGTTGATGGTCATCTTGTTCTCCACAGGCTGGTCTGATTGAGGCCAATGGGGAGCTGAAGGTTTTCATTGATCAGAACTTGAGCCCTGGCAAAGGTAAAGAAGAGCATTAGGAGTTTCTGAAGATAATAATGCACTGCATCAGCAGCTGAGTTTTTTGAAGATAATCAAGGATGTTAGATCTCACAGTAATGCTTTACGAAATCCTAAGCACCTGCTTGACCTTACATAGCACTGCATTAAGATGTCCTCTGTGAATACTACCCCTGCAGGTGTGCTGTCTTTAGTAACAGTGCATCCACAGTCAGTTGCGGTTGGAAAACAGCTGTTGCCAAAAACACTGGGCCCTTCCAATGTGAACATCGCACCACACATGGTAAGTTTTGAATGGAGTTTGATTGTGTAAACACTGACACGTATAGATCACATAAGCGTTATTCACACTACATGCAATTCCAGTTTGTTTTGCAGGTTTACTTTCCTGTGGCCTCACTGTTAAATAGCCAAGGGTCTCAAAAATATATATATTTTTTAAAGGGATAGTTCACCCAAAAAATTAAAATTGTCATTAATTACTCACTCTCATGTCATTACAAACCTGTAGGACCTTCGTTCATCTTAAGAACACATATTAAGATAATTCTGATGAAATTGGAGAGCTTTCTGACCCTGCATAGACAGCAATGCAGCTGACACATTCAAGGTAGTAAGGACATCATTAAAATAATCAGTCTGACATCAGTGGTTTAACGTTGGTTTTATTAAACTACGAGAAAAGTATGCAAAGAAAACAAAAATAACGACAATTTCTTATTTTTTATAATGTTTTTGAAAAAAATCTCTTATGAAATCCAAGGCTGAATTAGTTTGATTCAAAAACAGCATTAATATTGTGAAATCAATGCAATTTAAAATAACTTTTCTAATTTATTATGTTTTAATTTATTCCTGTGATGGCAAACTTGACTTTTTAGCAGCCGTGATTTCAGTCTTCAGTGTCACGTAATTCTTCAAGAATCATTCTAATATGCTGGTTTGGCGCTTAAACTTTTCTTCCTATTTTTGTTGTTGAAATGAGTTGTGCTGTTTAATATTTTTTGTGGAAACAAATATTTCCCCCTAAGATTCTTGAATAGAAAGTTCAAAGCATTTATTTGAAATAGGAAACTTCTGTAACATTATAAATGTATGTACTGTCACGTTTGCATCTGTGCTTAATAAAAAATAAAATAAAAAGGAGAAACTTACTGACCACAGCGGTTTGAACAGTAGTGTGTATATTTTTAAGGCTCTGAAAAGCATTAGCTCTTATATAACTGTATGTAGTCAAATTTATTCAGACACCTTCTCAAATGATCACAGTTTGTTTGCTATAGTTTAGAAAATGGTAAAATAATATGACTAGAACTTAGAGTTCAACTGTGTCAGAATCAACCAAAAAATCAGCCAACTGTTAGTATGACTTATTAATATTTACACAACTATCAATACTTTGTTGACCAGTTACCAAGCAATGCTAAATTTTGTTCAGTCTGTGGTGTAAAAAGGTTGCATTAGCAATTAAAGAAAAAACACTTGAAAACATGGTCAGGTCAAAGTGTCTGAATAACTTTTGGTCCCAAATTTTTATAAATTTTACTGGTAGTCCACTGTATGAAGAATTTTTGGGTATAATATGTCACAGTTTACTTTAACTTGCTATCCTCACTTACATAAAATATTGTGTCCCTCACCCACTAGTAAAAAAAAATCAAATTATATCTGGTGTCTGAATAATTTTTGGTTTGACTATATTTTTCACTAAAGAATGGCCTTTTTACTCCTGTAGTTAAAATTTTTCATGCATTTTAACTGCATTTAAACCATTTCTTAAAAGTTGATCAACAGTTGTAGAAAAGATCATTATGTAGGAAAACAAAACAACTTGGCTTTAGCAAAATGGGGAAAGTCACATTTTTGTCAACTCTCACAAAACTCTTATTTTGCGCCTGGGCCATCAGACCATTTGACAACTAAGAGTAGCTAAGAGCTTATGGAAACTGGAAATAAGTTTGCCTCTGCTCTTGTATTGTTTTACACATAGCTGGAGTCATGATGTTAAACACACACAATCTCCTGAATGAAGAGAGAGAATAATTTAAATTCTGATCTAGCGGTTCAGGGTGAAACAGATTTCCAAGAATGGTTATGTTTAGTTTACAGTTTTATTAATCCACATGGACCAATTCACAGTAACCACTGAAGGAGCGAGGTACAGTATATCATTTTCAGGGATGGGAACCAGCTTGAATATATCCAAGGACGCAGCTTTTAATTGCTGAAAAGAGAGTCAAGGTTTGTTGGACAGTGAAGCGGGCTCCCATAACAACTAAAAAATGAAATTAATTTGGAAAAGAGAAATGGTTGGCTCGTTTAACTGACGCTTGCTGTTTAGCCACCTGCATATTCACAGCTGCTGTTGTTAATTTCTTGCCATATGTCAGTGATATTTGGAACAATGTCATATATGTAACCAACATAAAAAAGCATGTGAGCTCGCATTTGTCCTAGTTGAATAAATGTTAACCTTCTTTAACATCAAACTGTTAAAGGGATAGTTTTACCAAAAAATTTCAATTCTGTCATTAATTACTCACCCTCATGTTGTTCCAAACCCCTAAGACCTTCGTTCATCTTGGAGAAACAAATTATGATATTTTTGTTAAAATCCGAGAGCTTTCTGACCCTGAATAGACGGCAGAAAAAGTATTCTCGTGCCTTCATAAAATTAAGGTTGAACGACTGTCACAAGAACTATTTTAACTATGTTTTTGCTACCTTTCTGTGAATGTGGTAGCTCCATTGTTATCTATGGAGGGTCAGAAAGCTTTTGGATTTTTCAAAAAATATCTATGTTCTGACGATGAATAAAGGGTCTTACAGGTTTGAAATGACATGGAGGTGAGTAATTAATGTCAGAACTTTCATTTATGGGTAAACTAACTATTTTTAGTTCAGATTTCACCATAGTAAAGATCTGTTTAATGTCATTACAGATACTTTGGTAACCAGCACTGTTTACTCTTTATTACATTTGTGGTTTTGTCTCCTAAATTTGATTGTTTGTCTCACAGGTCATTAGCACACCTCAGAGGCCCAGTGGCTCCAATGTAATCCTAATGAACAGCCCACACACACCCAGCTCTCAGTTTATCACCCAGAGTCAACCATCGGAAGCCTCTCCGTGGTCCTCGGGGTAAGTCTGTCTTCATTAAGCTACTTTATAACATGTAATGTCATTTCTCTTTCAGAAATAGATTCAGTGGAACCAGGTGCTTTTCTGTTCTTGAATGCTTTGGACATTTTTCTTCCGAATGGGTTAAAGATACAGAGATATCTAAATATATCTAAAAATATTAACACCAGTCAAAAGTTTTTGAACAGTAAGATTTTTAATCTTGTTTTTTTTTTAAGTCTCTTCTGCTCGCCAAGCCTGCATTTATTTGAATTAAAGTACAACGCAAACAGTTGAAATATTTTACTATTTAAAATAACTGTTTTCTATTTGAATATACTTTCAAATGTTATTTATTCCTGTGATTTCAAATCTGGATTTTTAGCATCATTACTCCTTCAGAAATCATTCTAATATTCTGATTTGCTGCCTAAAAACATTTATTCGTATTATGTTGAAAACGGCTTAGTAGAATTTTTTTTTTTTCAGGTTTCTTTGATTATAAAGTTTAGAAGAACAGCATGTTTCTGAAATAGAAATCTTCTGTAACATTATAAATGTCTTTATCATCACTTTTAATCAATTTAAAGTATTCTTGCTAAATAAAATTTCTATGATTTCTTTCCATAATAATAAAATGTTTCTTGAACAGCAAATCAGCATAGTAGAATGATTTCTGAAGGATCATGTGACACACACACACACACACACACACACACACACACACACACACACACACACACACACACACACACACACACATATATATGTATAAATAAACAAACATTGACCGTTTTCGCATTTATATTTGCATGGGACAAATCAGTAGTACAATTACTGTTATTTGGCTGCATTTTAGAATAGTTTGTCCTTTATTCAAAATTATAGAGAATTTTTATTATTTTATTTATTACAGTTTGTTTAAAATTGGATAAATTTTGTTATTGTTACTTTATTATTTGGCTACAGTCAGAATATGTAAGAAAAAGATGAGAATAATTAATGATTTTATGAATGGAGAATTATTATTTAAAATGATTATTTTATGGAATTACTCACTGATTTATTTATTTTTTTTGGCTTTAGTATTTTTACTTCAAAATGATAGATGAAAATATTACATGAAATTTGCATTGGTGGACACCAATTTGTTTTTATTCTACTACGTAATTTTTTTTTCATAAGGAAAACTGCAAAGCAGCAGCAAAATATTTCTTTCTGCCTTTCTTTTTTCTGCCGTCTATCATGTTAAATATCACGCCATAATATGGTTTTGTTCTGTTTTTCCTCAGAAAGAGGGGTAAGAAGGGGGAGAAGAACGGGAAGGGCCTCAGGCATTTCTCAATGAAAGTTTGCGAAAAGGTCCAGCGGAAGGGTGTCACAACGTACAACGAGGTTGCCGATGAGCTTGTGGCGGAGTTCAGCTCTGGTGATAATCATATCTCCCCTAATGATGCGGTAAGCCTCTTCCTGTGGCTAGGCATTGATCCAGAGCTTTGTTTGTTGAGTGCAGAAGAAGTGCAGCTCTTTAAACTGATTAAAGAGTTGCTCACTCACATGTATCTCAAAATGAATAGTGCTTCATTTCCTGTGTTTGTCCCATTTCAGCATGTATATGACCAGAAGAACATTCGGCGGCGTGTGTACGATGCACTCAATGTGCTGATGGCCATGAACATCATCTCCAAAGAGAAAAAAGAGATCAAATGGATTGGCCTGCCCACAAACTCTGCTCAGGAGTGCCAGAACCTGGAGGTGGGTGTGATGGTCCTTTTTATTTCAGTTTATTTCATTTTTGAGGGCATCTAGTTTAACAGATTCTGTTTTTAAGGTGGAGAGGCAAAGACGTTTGGAGAGAATCAAACAAAAACAGTCGCAACTTCAAGAACTCATCTTACAGGTCAGAAGTTGCTCTTTTGTCTTGAATTATTTGGATGATGAACTTGTTTTGAAATTGAATGTTTCAATTGCAGCAAATTGCCTTCAAGAACCTTGTACAGAGAAACCGCCAGAGAGAACAACAGACGAAAAGGCCTCCACCTGCCAACTCGGTCATTCACTTGCCATTTATTATCGTAAACACCAGCAAGAAAACAGTCATTGACTGCAGTATCTCCAATGACAAGTATGATATCAAAAGCCAATCCATTTAGGCTGTTGGTGGCACAAAACATTAGAGATCCTTATTCACACACCTTTTTGCATTACTTTCATTTGTGATCAGGTTTGAGTACCTCTTCAACTTCGATAGCATGTTCGAGATTCATGACGACATTGAGGTGTTAAAGCGCATGGGCATGGCTTGTGGTCTCGAGGTGGGCAAGTGCTCTGCTGAGGACCTGAAGACTGCCAGAAGTTTGGTGCCCAAAGCACTTGAGCCCTATGTCACAGGTTAGTACCAGCTGGCCACCACATCAGAGTATGTATATGACATTTTGTGACTGTAAAGATCAAATGTTTAATTTGATGGATATTTTTATCTGCAGAAATGGCACAGGGGCCTATCAGTAATGTCTACATGACAGGGGCCTCGTCTGCTAATGGAGGCCGCTATCATGTTGGGAGGTTAGTTTCTTGTGCACCTTTCAGTTTTTCACTAGTAAAACGAATGGAGTTGGAAACAAGAGTAGCTAATCAGTGAATCAGGTTATACTATGATGGTTCCCAGTTTTACACTGCTGTTCAAAAATTTGGTGCATTAAATTGATCAAAAGTGGTAGTGAAGAATTTCTGTTTTGAGTAAACACCGGTGTCAGCATCACACACACATGCGCGCGCGCGCACACACACATCGTGGTACTTTTGTGAACTTGCATCAAAGACTGACACAGAAGAGAAGAAATTGTTAAAGTCATTAATTTTTTTTGCGCACAAAGTATTCTTGTAGCTGCATAAAATTACCACTGATGTCACATGGACTATTTTAATAAGTACTTACTACCTTTAGTCCTTACTACCTTTCTGGGCCTTGTATATGGTAGGAATGACCCAAAATATGGGTTTGTAATGACATAAGGGTGAATAATAAACGACAGAATTTAAATTTTTGGGATGCTTTGACATTTCCCATAAGTAACTTTCCTTCAAAGCGAGGTGAGTTGAATATTATTGTGACTGACTTATCTAGATGTTTTGATAAATATAGTGTAAGTGGAAAATGGTGATACCATACCACTCATAACTTTATGAGCCTTATATCAGGCGTTTTATTTTCAATAAATACTTCGCCCAAACTTAATGTTTTATGCTGTTCCAAAACTGAAATGATGTTCTTCCCCAAAAGATACTTTGCAGATTTATTCATGCTACACTTTTTTTCATAAAACACTAGTGAATTGAGATGGACTTTTTGGCTACATTCACACTGTGAGCCATCAGATTTTTTTCCCCCTTATAGCTGTTCACATTTTTGTTTTAAATGTGGCCAATATTAGATTTCCAGTGTGAATAGATCATGGTTCTGAACTGACCCGCATGCACAAAAGAACAATATAAACAAGGTAGCCTCAATTGTGTCCCAGTATCACGTTAGTGGAGTCGCTTCAGTCCATGGAGTTGATAACTAGCGGCAACAGTGAAGAAGTAACCCAATTCTGTGGGAAAACTGTGGACTTGGCAACACTTGTTCAGTGCGCTGTCATACGGAAGTAAACACGGAGGATATAAAGTAAGCAATTATGCATTTATGTATCGTGTGTTCTGCCGTTCCGGGTTCCAGTGAAATTATGCATAGGCAATATGAAAAATAGTCTACATTCACAGATCTGTTTTTGTCATGATAATGTGAACAGCACAAGCCACATGGAACCTGATCTTTTCAATTCTGATTTGTGCCACTTCCATATGTGGTACCAAATCCAATACTGGTCAGATGTTTTGCAATGCACTTGCAGTGTGAACAGTCATATCGGAATTCATGTGACTTTTACTTCACTCTAGGTCAACATTCGTCATGATTCTGTGTTCATGGAAGACACTTTAAAGATTTTACATACAAGTTATCAAGACAGTTGCGAAAGGTAGTCAGTGGAAGTACAGTGAGGTGCCAGAACTCATAAGTATTACATATGCAAGCAAAATGAGGGCTCATATCAAGTTTTAAAACTCTGCTCACTTCTGTCACGTCCGTGTCTTAAGGGCTACGTTCACGTTTTTTTTTTTCTCAATTCTGATTTTTTTTTTGTATAGCTGTTCACACTTTTTCCAGTGTCAACAGATCATGGTTTTGAACTGACCCGCATGCACAAAAGAAATATGTGAACAGGGTTCACAGGTTTTCACAACAAAATCCACCCAATTGCTTTTCAGAACTACACTATCAAAAATAAAAGTTCTTTATTGGCATCAGTGGTTTTATGGCTGTGTTCACATTGTGATTTATTTTAATTTTTTTTTTCGCTCACACGACTCAAGATTTGTTTTTGTTATGGTGGTGTGAACAGCACAAACCACATGGAATCTGATCTTTTCAATTCCGATTTGTGCTACTTCCATATGTGGTACTAAATCCGATACAGATGTTTTGCAGAGCGACCACAGTGTAAACAGTCATGTTGAATTTATGCAACTTTTATGTCACTAGACAGTCAGTGGTAGTCAGTGGAAGTACAGTGATCTGTGAGAACAATGACAACTCTAAAAGCAAAACACGAGGGCTTGTATAATAACATTTTTAAAACTCTGCCCACTTCTATCACATCCTTGTCTTTACTTTTCATATTGGCTGTGCATAACGTAACCATACTACAGCCTGCTGTGCAAGTGTTGCCATGTTCACAGTTTTACGGTGGAATTGGGCTACTTTTTCCCTGTTGCCGTAGGTTAAAGCGACCGCACTACCGCTGTGTTTACTCCCCAAAACGTGATTGGGCTAATTTCGGAATAGTTTTGAGAAGCATTTGTGTGGATTTTGTTGTGAAAACCTGGCAACCTTGTTCATATTGTTCTTTTGCGCATTCGGGTCAGTTAAAGGAGTAATTCACTTTCAGAACAAACATTTACAGATAATGTACTCACCCCCTTGTCATCAAAGATTTCTTTCTTCAGTTGTAAAGAAATTCAGGATTTCTCTCCATATAATGGACTTCTATGGTGCCCCAGAGTTTGAACTTCAAAATGTAGTTTAAAGGCAGCTTCAAAGGGCTCTAAATGATCCCAGCCGAGGAAGAAGGGCCTTATTTAGCGAAACAATGGGTTATTTTTGAAAAACATTTACAACTTATGTACTTCTTAATCTCAAACTCTCATATTGCCTAACTCTGCGTGTATTCCAGTTCATGACAGTTAGGCTATGTCGAAAAACTCCCATCTCATTTTCTTCTCCAACTTTAAAATCGTCCTACATCGCTGCAGAAGTACCGACAGCGATGTTGGAGGAGAAAATGAGATGGGAGTTTTTCGACATACCCTAACTGTCATAAACTGGAATACACAGAGTACACACAGAGCTAGACGAGCATTTGAGGTTAAAAAGTATATAAATTGTAATTTTTTTTTTTTTAAATAACCGATAGTTTTGCTAGATAAGACCCTTTTCTTGGCTGTGATCGTTTAGATCCCTTTCAAGCTGCATTTTGGAAGTTCAAACTCAGGGGCACCATAGAAGTCCATTATATGGAGAGAAATTCTGAAATGTTTTCCTCAAAAAGCATAACTTCTGAGACATGACAAAGACATGAACCTCTTGGATGACAAAGAGGTGAGTACATTATCTGTAAATTTGTTCTGAAAAAGAACTATTCCTTTAAGACAAAACAAAAACATGTACAGCTATACAAACATTTTTTTTTATCTAAGCAAAAATTTCAGTGTTTCACTTTTCATCTGTTTCTTTGACAGTGACGGTGGGGCAGACGGCACAATGGCCTCTAGTTCAAACGACTCTCACTACAGCGGCTCTCGGGTGGAGACCCCCGTCTCTTACATGGGTGAGGATGACGACGACGATGACGAATTTGACGAAAACGACGACGAGGACTAAGCCCGGTCCTCGTTCAACCTGTCCATCGTGCACAAGTTCTTCCAGCTGCCATGTCCGAGGATTGATCAACCACATCGTTCTTTTTCCTCTTCTGCAACTCACCGTTTCTTTCACTCTCTGTCTGAGAAGGGCATTGAAGAACACGGGCTTTAATAGGATGAGTTGTTTTCATCCTCGTCTTTCTGAGCTCAGGACAAGCCACATCATCACAGGCTGTGTGCTTTGCCTGCTGGGAATTATAGTTTTCAGCCGAAGGACTTTGCTGAAGTTTAGAGGTGTCACTTTATTTCCTGTCGCAGCGTTCCTACTGGATGTTATCCGCTCTGATCTGCGTGACCCTCTGAAACCTTCCCTCCCTTGCGAGCTGTTGGGAAATGTTGTGTGATCTCTGTGTGAAGTAGTTCTCTTCTGTTTTTGAATGATCTCCTCTTTTTTTTTTTTTTTTTTTGAACTTGCTGGCTTGATCTGCATTCTGATGATTCAGAGACTAATGAATCGAAGAACCTACAAAGCCGGCTGCTATTTTTTGCCCCATAGGGGGCAGGTCTTTGGATGTGTGGACTCTTTTCGTATGCTGACCTGATGATTTCTTGCAGGCTTTTTTTGTAGAATCTCCTCCCGTTTGTGTTCGGCTCCTTGGCGTTCTGCAGAGCGCTGCTTTTTTGGAGGACACTGAGAAGTCAGTCTTTTTTTTGTTTGTTCTGTTTGTTCTCTTTTGGTTTCGGAGCTTCATAGGCCAACCTGTCTTAGAGACACCCGAGGACATCAGAGAAACTTCAGTACCTTAAAGCAGTTATAGGAATATAAAAAGGCTTTGTTTCTTAACCACATGATATCAAGATTCGTTTCTAGTGTCCTCTCTCCGCGTCAGTAATACCTTGAAGCGTGTAAGATTATTGTTGTGTATTAAAAAGATATGGGCTTTAGGTCTCTCTCGACTTCCCTTTGAAAATTTCCTTTAAAAAAAAAACTGAATCCTTGTACTGACTCCTCAAAGTAACTTTTCTGTAATCTAATATAAGTTTCAAATTTAAATATAAAGAATGTTTTAAGAATTCAAACTCATTGTGTTTATTTGCGACACTAATGTAATACTACTAATTTCAATAAACTTTATTTTATATATTTGCCTAGTGTGACTAGATTTGCATTCAGGAAGTTGACATGCCATGTTTTCTTAATTTTTTTTCACATAGTATTTTTAAATACGGTTAGTTCACTCAAAAATGAAAATTACCCCTTGATTTACTCACCCTAAAAGGCATCCTAAGTATATATGACTTTATTCTGTCTGATGAATCCAATTGGAATTAAATAAAAATGTCCTAGCACTTCCAAGCTTCTATATTCTGATTGAATTTGTCTGAAAGAAGAAAGTCATATACACCTTGGATGTAAATCATGGGCTTATTTTAATTTTTGGGTGAACTAACCCTTTAAAAATATTTAAAGAACTCTGTTTTTAACAATTTTCAAAAGTCATGTTTTTTTCATTTTTTTTTTTTTTTTCCCATTGTGTATTCCAATTACTCTTAATCAAACTGCAGTTGGGTTAAAAATAACAAAAAAATACCGCTAACACAATAAAAAAAAAAACAATACAGACATATATATATATATATATATATAAGTTATCTGTTTTTGCAAATAAACTCTATTTGTAGTTTTAGGATTGACTCGCCACATCACAACCATTTGAAATTAACTGTAAAATTATGAATTTAAATGGGACATCTGATGCCCATTTTCCACAAGTTGGTATGATTCTTTAGGGTCTTCGTGAAATGTCTGTAACATACTTTGGTTAATTCCTCAATGGTCATGTAAAACAACTTTTTTACTTTTATCAGAAACAGCTCTGTTCACAGCAGCCGGTTTTGGTGTATGACTCTTTAAATGATAATGAGTTCCTGCTCACTCCACCCCTTTTTTCATCAAAGAGGTAAGGCGATTTGCAAAAAATCATAAAAAAAAATATAAAGTGTGAGACTTCTGGTGCAGCTGGATCGCGAACTGTGTACTGATCCATCCTTGAGGGACTTTTACCTTTTTAGTAAAATCTGCCTTGAATTGTACCTTAGATTAAAATGATTTGTGCATTAACATAAACAAATGTAGGTGTTTTCAGTGGCGTGCAAGCATCAAAAACCCCTTTAGTATTAGGGAATGTTAAACCTGACCTGGAAATGTTTTTATATTGCTCACTGAGAGTGTTTTATTAGTGTAAGTGGAAATGTTTTGCAAATTTCAAAACATTCAACAAGACAAGAGTCAAGCCCCACTTTAGCACTCTCCTTCCTTTCATTCTTTCTTTATTATGCTGTTTGCAAAAGCTGTAAACAAGTTTTTATTCCGAGTGATGTCTCCCATGAGCTTGCCTGTTTCAAAGCTGTACGAGAGACAATTACCTTAGGAGCTGTTTAGACTACCCAAGTGTTAGTATGTCTTTTTGTTTGTCACACTTTACTTGAGGATGAATGTACCTTAAAATATTATGCTGTTCGTTCCATCTGATCGTATTGTGCAGAATGCTGAGGTCGGTAATTTTTGAATTTGTGACCCAGGACCACAAAACCAGCATATTTGTAGCAATAGAAAAAAAATGCATTGTATGGGTCAAAATTATCGATTTTTCTTTTATGCCAAAAAACATTAGGATATTAGGTAAAGACCATGTTCTATGAAGACATTTAGTAAATTTCCTACGGTAAATATATCAACACTTAGTTTCTGATAAGTAATATGCATTGCTAAGAACTTTTTTTGGACAACTTTAAAGGCTATTTTCTCAATACTTTATATTATTTTGCACCCTCAGAGTCTAGATTTTGTCCAAATATCAATGGAAAGCTTATTTATTAAGTTTTCAGATGATTTATAAATCTCAATTAAAAAAAAAAATTGACCCTTATGACTGGTTTTGTGGTCCAGGGTCACAATTTAGTTTTTTTGCTCATATTTGATGTTTATGCTCACCAAGGGTGCATTTATTTGAAATGTTAGAATTTAAAATAACTGTTAATTAATAATAAATATTTGAATATATGGTATTTAAAAAATCTAACTTATTGCTGTTTTTAGCAGCCATAACTCCAGTCTTTAGTGCCACATGATTCTTCAAAAAATCATTTTAATATGCTGATTTGGTGCATTTCTTACTCTCAATCTACGTAATATTTTTAGTTTTATTTATTTTATTTTTGTGGAATCCATGTTAAATGTTTCAGAACTCTTTGATGAATCCAAAATTCATAAGAGCAGCATTTATTTGAAATCTTTTGTAGCAATATATAAATTATATAATTATACATTTGGGAACAAACAACAGCAACACCAACAGCTTTTTATGTAGAAAAACACAAAGTGACAATTGCAAGTAGTACAATATTGGATTACTGAAGAAAAAAAGAAAGAAAAGTTTTTCAAATTCTGAAAAAAAGGAGCTTCCATAGTTTATAATAACCAAAAATGATATACAAGGTATCCATTTTTTTTCTCATATTTTTTTGAGATCCTGTTTTTTGCATTATTATCAGGGGTAGTAGCACTCAGCAATCATTCACTGTAACTTTGCAGGTGGCCAACAGGTGGAGCACCTTCCCTTCAATGTTGGGGCTGCAGTTCCTGCTACACATGATGTTTTTGGCCTGACTTCCTTGCAGTGGCCTGGTAGATCCTGACCTCCTCTTGTGGGATCTCTTCCAGCATTGTGACGTCAAAAACATTTTTGAAGTTTTCAATGAAGTGCACATCAGATTGGAATCGCATCTGTTTGCAAATAAACATTGACAACCAACAGGCTTTATAAAAGAGGCAACCTCAGACCTAAAGACATGAGCTAACATGTTAGCTAAAATTAAAAGTTTAATTGAAAAAAACAGAGCTTGACCTTATTTGCCCAGAGTAGTGTGGTTCCTGGCTTGCAGAAGTGCTGCATGGTGATCAGTAGATCCTCAAGAAAGCTGTGATGATAGACGACATCAGCACACAGCACATAGTCATAATTGTAGATGGAGCTGGGAAAGTCACGTTTCACATCCTGACCCCAGACCAGAGCGGCCACCTGAGGTGTGTATCTGCAGCGGCCCCGTGTGCTGCGCGAGAGGTTAAAGTTGAGGTTTGACAGGACATCGGGCAGATCTGTGGCCGTAACCCAGGCACCTTGATGCGGAAAAGGTGTAAATGATAAAAATTACAAACAAATAATTGAAAGTCACATAAACTGACCTTTGAACTTCTACAAAGTAGTGCACACAGAAAAAAAGAGATGTAGTTTAAGTACCCAGTAAACTTGCCACTATGGACAGCAGTCCTGTTCCCGCTCCAAGTTCAAGCACTGCTTTATCCAGCAGATCAACCTGTTCCCGGTTCTTCTCCAAATACCGACAGAGAGCCACAGCCTGTGTGCATATACAGTTGTGGCCAAAAGTTTTGAGAATTACATAAATATTGGAAATTGGAAAAGTTGCTGCTTAATTTTTTATAATAGCAATTTGCATATACTCCAGAATGTTATGAAGAGTGATCAGATGAATTGCATAGTCCTTTGCCATGAAAATTAACTTAATCCCCCCAAAAAAACTTTCCACTGCATTGTTAAGAAGGCTTCAGGGCGTCCAAGGCTGTGTCCAAATTCAGGGTCTGCATCCTCCTTAGGATCCTTCCTACCAGGTTGAAGGAGGAGGGGTCCTCCGAAGACCGCAAAACCTGGAAGTAGGTGTCAGTGAATTTGGACAGCCTACACTTCTTTCAGTTCCCTCCCTTCCCCGTTGCTCATATCCTGTCGCCTAGCAACCGTGACAGCGCTAAGCAAGAAGTAAGGTTATCTGTACTGCACAAAACAAAATAACTACTCTTTCATCCCTAAAAGCGTTAAAAACATCTTCAATCACTAACAAGAAATTAGCTGTGTGTAAGGGGATATTCACACAGGCAGTAAGAAAGAAGCTAGTTTACGAAAGTGGTTTTTTAACATATATACATACAAATGTAAAAAAAAAAAAAAAAAGCTTAACGCTAAAACCAAAGGCCTAACTAGACAACCGCTGTAAAAAAAATATTTTTTGAAACGCCAGTTTTTTAAAAACTTCCATCATTACTACCGCTTGCTTTGTCCGCCATTATTTGAAAATTCTGGAAGCGCTCTGCCGAAAGGAATTGTGGGATAGGTAGGACGGGAAAGGATCCACCAGACCCATCCTTCAAATTCGGGGAAAAGGAGGACGTATTTGTGGGCCGCATTTGAAGGATCCTATGAATTTGGACAGCCTTCGTCGCGACGCTGTGACGTAACATCCTTCAAATGAGTCCTCCGAAGGATGTAGACCCTGAATTTGGACACAGCCCAAGAAAGTCCAGCAAGCGCCAGGATCGTCTCCTAAAGAGGATTCAGCTGCGGAATCGGAGTGCCACCAGTGCAGAGCTTGCTCAGGAATGGCAGCAGGCAGGTGTGAGCGCATCTGCACGCACAGTGAGGCCAAGACTTTTGGAAGATGGCCTGGTGTCAAGAAGGGCAGCAAAGAAGCCACTTCTCTCCAAAAAACAAAAACAAAAGGGAGAGATTGATCTTCTGCAAAAAGTATGGCGAATGGACTGCTGAGGACTGGGGCAAAGTCATATTCTCCGATGAAGCCTCTTTCCGATTGTTTGGGGCATCTGGAAAAAGGCTTGTCCGGAGAAGAAAAGTTGAGCGCTTCCATCAGTCCTGTGTCATGCCAACAGTAAAGCATCCTGAGACCATTCATGTGTGGGGTTGCTTCTCATCCAAGGGAGTGGGCTCACTCACAATTTTGCCCAAAAACACAGCCATGAATAAAGAATGGTACCAAAACACCCTCCAACAGCAACTTCTTCCAACAATCCAACAACAGTTTGGTGAAGAACAATGCATTTTCCAGCATGATGGAGCACCGTGCCATAAGGCAAAAGTGATAACTAAGTGGCTCGGGGACCAAAACGTTGACATTTTGGGTCCATGGCCTGGAAACTCCCCAGATCTTAAAACTTGTGGTCAATCCTCAAGAGGCGGGTGGACAAACAAAAACCCACTAATTCTGACAAACTCCATGAAGTGATTATGAAAGAATAGGTTGCTATCAGTCAGGATTTGGCCCAGAAGTTGATTGAGAGCATGCCCAGTCGAATTGCAGAGGTCCTGAAAAAGAAGGGCCAACACTGCAAATACTGACTCTTTGCATAAATGTCATGTAATTGTCGATAAAAGCCTTTGAAACGTATGAAGTGCTTGTAATTATATTTCAGTACATCACAGAAACAACTGAAACAAAGATCTAAAAGCAGTTGAGCAGCAAACTTTGTGAAAACTAATATTTGTGTCATTCTCAAAACTTTTGGCCACGACTGTATTACACATACATACATATGTGACTTTTGCAAACTCCGCAAAACACAAAGAACTCATATTAAAGGGTTTTTTTCACACTTGAAATGGTTAACCTTGGTCATTTGAAACTCCAGGTGAATAGAATCCTTGGTTCATCTTCAGAACACAAATTAAGATATTTTTGATGAAATCCGGGTCACCCAAAAATGAAAATTAGCCCAGAATTTACTCATCTTAGGTATATATGACTTTCTTCTTTCAGTTAAATCCAGTTGGAGTTATATTAAAAATTGTTGTGGCTCTTCCAAGTTTTATAGTAGCAGTGGGCGGGTATTTCTGTTCAACAGTCCAAGGGAAGTCCAATAAAGCACATCAATCCATGATAAAAAAAAGTGCTCCACACGGCTCTGGGGGGTGAATAAAGGCCTCATGTAGTGTATCGATGCGTTTTTGTGGGAAAAATATCCATATTTAAAACATAGTAATCACTTTTCTGTAGCTTGCGCTAAGTGTCATACGCGCAAGCCATTCCGGGGAGATGACGTGGGATGTATGCGTTGCGAATGCGCTGCTGATCTTGTGAAAACCAACATTTGTCTGAAAGGGGCAAAGGAAGCAAAGTTTCCTTACTTTAGCAAAGGAAAACCAGTCTCCTCTTGGCTTATATCGAAATCCTTCGAGATTTTTCTTTATAAATCTTCCTTTTGTACTTCTAATTCATGACTGGTGTTTTGTTTTGTTCTCTCCTCTTTCCTCACTTCTCAGCGGCACATGCACAAAGCATACATCCTACATCATTTGTCTGGAATGGCTTACACATATGACAGTGAGCTCAAGCTAGAGAAAAGTGATTATTAGGTTTTAAATATGAAAATTTTTCTTACAAAAATGAATCGATTTTCTACAGGAAGCCTTTATTCACTTCCCAGAAGCGGATGGAACTTGATTTGGCTTGTTGAACAGAAAAACACCCACCCACTGCTGTTATAAAGCTTGGAAGAGCCACAACAATTTTTAATATAACTCTGATTAGATTCAACTGAAAGAAGCACTTAGGATGCCTTGAGTAAATCATGGGCTATTTTTCATTTTTGGGTGAACTAACACTTCAAGTAGCCTTTTAAACATACCTTTGATAAAAAAAAAAAAAAAACACTACTGGTGTGCCTCTTGAAACAAAACAATGAAACTGACACATTTTAAGATCAGTCAGCGCAAGTGTTTTTTTTTTTTTTTTTTTTAGTCTGGGACTAGGCTTAAACCTTGTCTATGAAACCAGGGGCCAATGTTTAGATTTATGTTAGATTTTTTCCCCCTGACAATATAATATTATATAATTATATATTTTGGAAAGCATACAGTATATTATATCAATTTTTTAAATAGTATTTTTGTGCATTTTTCAAAACAATAAACTTAAACCTCTATACATTTTTAATTGAACTTTTTTTCACTTTTTCTAGATTTACAGCCGTTCAAGTAGGAAATTACATTTTCAGATTTATGCTTAAAAAGTGGTTAACATGCAATAACTAATGCATTATTTATTATGTTAATTTAGTACCATTCAATCCTAAAAAATACTATATATATTCCAGTAGGGAAATAAGGAGAAGAATTACAAAGTGCAGTAAACAGTAAAACTGTTTGCACTACAAACCAGTCTGTTCATAATTAAGTACATAATAATAATATAGTAAAACACACCAGCCTGCAATATCAGGTAGCAAAATCTATTTTGTTCAGCTAAAAGTAGCTAGAAGCTAATGACACAGGAAGCCAGACCTATTAAATTTACAAATGGTCGCACCCATTCTTTCGGTAAAAAAATAAGGTGGATACTATCAACTACTGTTTATAAACGCGCGGATTTTCTATGTCTGTCCAAAGGCAAAGCACTTGAGCATGCGATTGGTTATCTACTGCAAATCGTTTCCGCTTGTATAGGTTTGGCACGGCAATGTTGAAGCATTTATAACCGCGAGTAAAAAGCGGTGGGCTTCTAAACTGCGTGTGAACCGTTTTTCTACAAGGGGTTAAAAGCGAGGTTTAGAAAGACGGTAATCTGGAGTTTGAACGTTTTAAAAGTCCTATAACATCTGTTCTCACGCCTGGCCAGACGACGGCGCCAAAAGAGTCGAGTGATTCTCGGATGCTGATCTCCTGCCCGGTGAAGAAAAAAGTCTCGCTGCCAAGGGAATAGAAAACACTGGGCTCCCATGCATTGCGCCTGTTCTGTGCCTCCTTCTGCATGTCTTCACCGTCCAGATCATCTGAAAAAAGCACCAGTAAGATTGCCATTCAAGCATTGTATTTGCTGAACACCTACATTCACACACACCTAAATACAATGAGATCCAACAATTTCAAACTGCATTAAAAGTCTGGGATTTTTAGAAAAAAATGAAGAAACATACAATTCAGCAATCGTTCTAGGTCACTAATCAAATGCACAGTAAATATAAATATGTTTACAAGTCTAAACCACTTTTAATGACAATTTATAACTATTTAACATATTGTCAAATTGGTGGCTAAATTGTATGAATTCGTATGATCTCATGTTTTTGTGCTTACATCCCATTTAGGGGTTGACCAAGCACATGTTTTTTTCTCTCTCTCTCTAATACATTTCCATACCAATAACATAATACGATTCATTCTAAATTGCCAACTTGTAAAATAGTTTGCTCTTGAGATCAGGTTGTAAGTTTTGTTGTGTGGGACAAATCCTGTTTGGTAGTAAGAATTTTGCCTGTATAGTTGTCTAAAGTAAAGTAAAACGATTTCAGTAGTCAGTTAACTTCACTACTACAGCATAATGAAAATAAAAAAAATGCAAAGATGTTGCATAATAGGTGGATTTTTCTAAACAGATTTTGGAGTCCACTGTCATGGTGCTCCGATATCTCAATTTTCTACATATTTACCTTCTTCTGTGTTGTTTGGTATTGGTTTGACAGGGTCAGGTTGCTTCCTGATTCCTTCCTTCTGCACATGTAGACCTGGCCTTCTCTCAATCTCCATTATTGAATCAAGTCTTCTCATTCAGTACAGCTATCATATTGAAAGATTTACATTTTTAATTCACAGTAAAACCATTTTTTATCATCTTCTCCCATGCATTTTCTCCAGTAGTTATTGAATAAAGGTAGAGTACACAAAAGCAAGCCAAAATCCATGCAAAACTCATTTGAATTTAAACTAGTCTCAGCAACAAACAAAGTAATGAAAATGAAATCACACACTCTCACACATATATAGAAACATGGAAACAGACCTGAGGCTTTACAGTTGACATCCTCAGGGCAAATTGACTTTTATAAAGAAGCACAATCCCTCTGCTCCTCCCATGGAAGAACTGAGTTAAATGTGCAGTTAGTTATGAGAGAGAGAGTTGCAGACAGCGTCAAAGCCACTTAATTCCACAGCTCTGAGTGCAATCCTCTCCTCAGGGAACGCTGATCCCTTTCACTGGTTCCTGTGTTTTAGAAAACATACAGAGATGTAGACTAACAATGGGAAGGGGAAAAGATAGCTGTATAGGTATTTATGTTAATGCACATGTTGACTTCATCGGGAGCCCGTTTCTTTTAAATATCTGACCATGGACATGAAGGCATATTCCTTTACCCACAGCCTGGGTACGGCTCTGGCAGATATACTGCGGCCTATGGGATCTTGGAAGCTGAACCTGGGGTCCAATGACCTGTGCAAGTACAAATGGTAAATGAAGGATGACAAACATTTTACTGTCTGCAAGTGTAGGATGATCTAACGGTCAGTTTTAATTGCTGGGATGGAATCAGACATCAGAAATAACCTGAGACTGGCATAGAAAACATGATGATCACTGGCAAGACTGGCATACTAAAGTAATAAGCCAAGAGGGGCTTTTGAGAGCGAATTTACCATTGGTAGGGGGTGTTCGTGCCTGAAACTCATTTATAAAATGTGACATCAGTGGTTCAACTGTAATGTTATGAAGCTACGAGAATACTTTTTGTGCACAAAGAAAAAAACACTTATTGCACTGTGTTTGCAATCAGAGGAATGCATGTGTGAAAGACTGATGGAAGAGAAGAATTTGTTGAATAAAGTCATTATTTTCGTATTCTCGGAGCCTCAGAACCACTGATGTCACATGGACTATTTTAACGATATCCTTACTACCTATCTGGGCTGTTTGAACGTTTCAGTTGCATTGCTGAGCTCTCGGATTTCATCAAAAATATCTTAATTTGTGTTCCGAAGGTGACCAAAGGTCTTAAGGGTTTGGAACAACACGAGGGTGAGTAAGTAATGACAGAATTTCTATTTTTGGGTGAACTATCTCTTTAAATGGCATAGAATAGTATATAGGTACATGATTTTGGGACACATTTTGTGTCTTACTGGAGCGCCACATTTTTCTGAAGGACTAACTGCAGTAGCAAATTACAAACAAACTATTACGTACATCCAACAGGATAGGAAAAACTGGTACTCCCTGGTCCCCTTGCATGCTTAAAATTCACACTATGAGATTATGATGTCTCTCAGTCTTAGGCTGTGCTTAAACAGACACCTGGGATAAATGCACTAATGTCTATTAACACTCCTGTTGAAACTGTAAACACCAACCTTGCTGTAATGTATCACATTCAGGTCTATAATACTTCTGAGAACTTTGATATTTCTTCATGTCATGTCATGTCACATTTATTTATACAGCGCTTTTAACAATACGGGTTGTGTCAAAGCAACTTTACATTTCTGAAACATGGCTGAGCGATAATATGAAGTAGTTAACTAACTAAACATTGTTGTATCAGGGCTGAAACATCTGTACCGTCTGAAACAAATACAGGTAGAATTTAGGTGGAATTCTCATCATTAGTGTAATACTTGTTTTCTTACACATGCACATAAAGTGCCTTGCGAAAGTATTCATACCCCTTAATATCAATCTACACTCTATAAACCATAATGGCAAAGCAAAAAATTGTCTTTGCAAAGTTTATAAGAAATAAAAAACTTAAATGATTCGTTTGCATAAGTATCTATACCCTTATCTTGGACAGTTGAAATTTAGCTCAGGAGCATTAATATTGCTTGTTGATGTTACTACACTTAACCTATGGCAAATTCAATTGAATGGGTATGATTTAGAAAGCAAACACGTCTAAATAAGAAGTCTAACAGCTGAAAATGCATTGCAGAGCAAATACCAAGCCCTGAGGATAAAAAAAAAAAAATGCCTGTCGAGCTCAGAGACAGAATTGCATTAAGTTCAGAAAACATTCTGCTGTATTGAAGGTAGCTTGTTGAAGTTTGTAGTCTCCATTACCCTTAATGGAACAAGTTTGAAACAACCACAACTCTTCCTAGAGCTGGCCTCCTCGCCAAAATGAGCATCACTGTAACACTCCACTGATCTGGGCTGTATGGTGGTGTGGCAAGACTCATTCCTGTCCTCAGTGAAGACACATGAAAACACACCTGGAATTTGCAAAAAAGCACCCAAAGGACCCTCAGACTGTGAGAAAGAAGATTCTATGGTCTGATGATTCCAATTCCAAGCATCATGTTTGAAGAAAAGCAGCCACTGTTCATCACCTGCAGAGTAACATCCCAAAAGTGTGCTGGCCTGGTAGTCGTCTTGTGGGGCTGTTTTTCAGTGGCAAAGACTGAAGGACCCGTCAGAGTAGAACAAAAGCTCAGTGATATTAAGATAGCCTTAATGAAAACCCAGTCCAGAGCATTCAGAACCTCAGACTGGGTAAAAGGTTCACCATCCAACAGGGCAATGACCCAAAGCACACAGCTAAAGTGGCTTATAAACAACTTTGTGAATATCCTTGAGTGGCCCAGCCAGAGCCTGAGCTTGAACCCAGTCAAACATTTCTGGAGAAACCTGAAAATGTCTGCCAGACCCCATTCAAGCTGACAGAGCTTGAGAGGTGAAGAATGGCAGATAGTTGCCAAATGTTAATGTGCAAATCTTGTTGCATCATACCCAAAAACACTTAAGGATATGAATACTTATGCAATGTACTTATTTTTTTTTTTAACAAATGTATGAAGTTGTGACAATTCTTTGTCATTATGGTGCATGGAGTATAGAATGATGTAGAAAAAAAGTAATTTAAAACAGCCAGGGGAGATGACAAGTATTAATTTGTGACTGAAATGGCTGGAGTGATTTTGGTTTAGTTACTGTAAATCTTTTACTGTCACCCAGTAGCGAAAACACAGCTGCTGAGGTAAAATAGAAAACTGACTCAGCCATGGAGAACAATGTGTTGTGCATGCCAAAGTAAGCGTCAACCCCATATCTCATAGTGTGTGTTGGACAAAGTGAGAGAGCAGCGTTAATCTTTAGATATTCTGATAATAGTATCTATATGAACCTTTCTGGAAAATCTTTGGCTTTAAAGATTCTAGCGGATCCTCTCAGCAACTGATCCTCAGCATCCGTGTTATGATCATTAAGACAAAAACTCTCAAAGTACCCCAAAACAGATTTATTTTCCCAAAAATAGAAGTTTAATGTATCATCTCTATAAGGAACTAAGCAGTTAATTTTTAAAGCTGATCATTTAGAAAAAGTAAAGTATCATTTAATCATTTTTGTTTTTGTTAGAATTGTTAATATTTATCGTAGCAGTAAGGCTTTCTTTGTTGATTCACAATTTTTTAAATATCTTTTTTAAATGTAAAAGTCTATTTGTGGCACAAAAGCACACCCTTTACCTTTAAAACCCCTTGCACTAAAGTTCTTTTTTAACATTATGACTGTCCCAGGGTCCACCGCTGGCTTCACAACAAATGTGTGTGTCAGACCAAGTGGCTCTCTCTTTATCCCAGATGATGCATAGAAACAAGGGAATCCTGGCATTCCTGGTCAGATGATGGGATGGAAAACAGCATGCATGGTGGGCTCATGGTGATGAGAGCTATTAGCGTACCAGCGCCTGCCTAAAGCCTCTGCGAAGCTTTAGTAAAAAGCTCTGCGAAGATTTAACATTGAGTGACCTTTTAGTTAACAGCTAAATGAGTCAACTATTGGCATGAAAATTACAGCCTTAAATACAGTTTTATGATAATAAAAGTCACTTTTATTGAATAAGATTTTGCATCTTTATTTGACCACACAGTAGAAGTGCTCAAAAATATGGTTTTAGATATCAAAAAATTAAATTGCTTATAACAATTTAATGCTATATTAACCAAACTAAATGAATCAGTTGTGGTGTATAAAAATGTTTATTATTATCCTTTTTTTTGGTAAACAGTGCAAGGCAAATGTAATAAAAATCAGTTGATAACCCTTATAAATTCATTTTTAAAAATTGCAATAATAATGATTATTATTTACACTTTTTTCATTATTACTGTACATAGGTTACTGTATAGCAGGTTAGGTTAACCTTCTGGCTGTCTAAAGTGGACAGGAACAGATGAATGCTCTGGGTATTTCGCATGGTACATCATTAAACGCCAGATTATCTGAAAATAAACAAAGCTTTGTTAAACTGGTGAAGACAGATCATAAAAAAAGGAAAGCATTTCTATAAAAGGAGAACAGATGTGAAAGTTTGAAAGGATTATATATTACCCATTTAGATTATCTGTGTGATAAATGCAAATTTTATTGACATATTTTTTAAAATTGTTGTTCAGTAGTAAAACTTACACCACGTCTCTACACAGTTCTCCCTCCCACCAGCATTATTGGGCTCTCCTAAATTCCAGCCATAATAGCTCCACCACGTTCCATCCAACCATATGAACTGATTTTTCTGTCAAAACAGGAAAGTGACTTACTAGAGGGACTGATATTGCGGAGAAATGATTAAACCATGTGAAAAAGTGAAGCACTGCAAAACATATGAACATACACCAATGATTCTCCGTCCTCCAAGCCATGCACGAGTGCGACCGCCATTCCTGTCCATTAGCCTCCCTATTTCATTAAGAATGTAGCCGCTTGTCACAGAGGCCAAGTGGCCATTATAGCAGATGGATTGACAGTAATGCTAAAGAGAAGCATAGTTGTTAAAAAGTGAAAAGAAAAGAGAAATATAGTGTCTTTAATAAGTCATTAGCTAACCAGTTACTATTATTATTATTATTATTATTATTATTATTATTATGTAAAAATATTAAAACACACACACATAAAGAAAAATAGATTGATTGATATAGATTGATTACTGAATGGTGTATTTTCTTTATAAACACCTTTTCATGACAAAATATCTACTGGACATGTATGAAATCAAGACATAAATGTTGCTTAATGTTTTTCTTTGATTTACATTTCATTTGGCTGCAAGAACAATACAGTAAACTACATAAACAAAAAGGCATAAACGATCATAAATGACATACCTCAGCACGAAAGGCATCAAGGTTTATTCTGAAGAACTGGTAACATTTGTCCTGTAGGACAACTCCTGCACAAGACCACCACCCTGTGGACATATCACCATACTCAGCATCATTCTATGTATCTAAGCTTACAAAGGCAACTGTTCACAATGATCCTGAACACTGAAGTATTTAGTGCATTTAGCCAAGTATCAGACCTGTTTGCAACTCACAGTGATTAAACTAATATTATCTGAAGTGGCTTACCAATATGTGTCCTTCGACTTCCCCTCCCAGGTTCCATTTGTGTTTCTGCGTTTGTTTCTTTTTCATTAACGTTAGTTCTGTTAGTTTCAGACTCTAACTCTACTTCAGCTTCCTCCAAAGACACGTTGTTTCTGTTCGTCTGAATGGCAGTTATTTCTGGCTCAGGCTCTTGTTCTGTCTCTAGTTCTGGCTTTTCTTCAGGCAGGTAATCTGCCTCTAGCACAGGTTCCTCCAACATCACTTGCGTCTCTTCTGGTACTGAATCAGGCTCCACCATACGTGAATCTGCAACAGCATCATCCTTCTTCAGAGGACTTGCTTCTGCTTCTGTGTGCTCTACTTTTTGTTCTTTTTCAACCACTGGCACCTTCATCACTTGATCAGGAAGCTTCCCATCCTGAATTGGTGGACTGGCAAAGGCTACAGAAGCTAATTGTGATCAAAAAGTAACAATGTTAATCAATCTAGAGATTAAATATGTAAGGGATAATGTACAGGCAGCCGGTAGTTATCGCAGAAATAAGTATATTAAGTATAAAATTACTGTGTGAAAACAGAGTGAGTAGGCTATTATTTAAGTGCATTATGGAAGTGCACATTTTTTTCCATTTGGGGTAGTTGGTGTTACACTGTCTTTGGTTCTATGCTGATTGCTGATTACATTACTCGACCACCGCTGCAGCACCTTCACTGTCATTTTGCATTTTTATAGAGATAAAAATAATTTACTGCAGTTGGAAAATGTAAGCTACAATTCTAAACTGAAAGAATCTGACAACAGGGTTACCAAGTCTATATGATATAACTAGCGCAATTGCCAGTCAAGAACAACCTAAAATAGCGCACTGACCATATCCCAAATATCAAAACTTATATACTTCATTTCCATATCTAAACTACACATTTTACAGTTGTGCACATTGATCATAAGCACAGCTCAAAGGCTTCCTACCAGTAGCCTTCACAAAACCTAATATCCAGCACTGTTTTATCATAGGTAGCATGCAAAATATTTAAATACAGGCATTTTATTGAAATTTAATTTCTGCAATATTTAAAACCTTTAAATAACTGGGGGAAATCAACCCATGGCAACAGTTTATAAGTAGACCAATTCTGTGGGGAAAAACGCGGACTTGGCAACCCTGCATCCAACACAAGCTGCTGGATTTAATGTCATTGCACACATGAGTACAACATTTTCGTCCGAGATTTTTGCACGTTAATAAAAAAATACAGGTTATGTTAATCGAGTTTACACACTACCTCTGAAACTTTCGTCCGTCATAAAAAAAATTCGGATCGTGTTTGATTTTCGGCATTTTTGCATCCATAACAAACATTTTGATAAGGATGGCGAATAAAGAAAACTAAAAAAAAAAACGCATACGAAAATCGGACTCAGTGTACAATGACCTTTAGATTTGACTGATCACAGGTCGAAAGTAAAGAGAGATGACAAAAATAGACTGGAGGATTTGCTGCAATCTTGTACTCACTGACAAATAACTATTATAAGATGTGCTGCTCCCTTTACACAGAGTGTGCGTTATCGCAAAATCGAAAGTAAAAGTAAACAGCGTGAACACTCATTTAAAAGCGATTTCAATACACTGCATATTGAATGTGCGAAAATTATATACAATATTAGAATATTTGCGGGTGCGCCGATAAGAAAAAAATATGGAGCTCAACTAAATGTCGCGCCAATTTTGTGATTGGCTTTGTAGTGTGGTGTTCGGGTGGGCCAAGCTTCTGACCCCCCGTGGAGCCGGGCCTGGATTTAACATTTAGCTTGTTCGATATTCTAATGTTTTCAACACTTTTTCAGATAAGCAAATAAGATGAGAATATAGAAAAAAGGACGAAATGTTAAATATTAAACTAGCACAATTAAAATGAACTGTATGTTTGAACAATATGTAGGCTAACTGGAGCACAGATCATACCTGTTATGGTGAGAACCAGCAAGAGTAATTTTCTCATCTTGTCAAAAATGTCCCAAGTTGCTTTCTGCAAAGTGATGATTTAATAATAAAATCAACATATATCAATAGATTATTTTAGTTTTCACTAAATGAAAATTTTATTGACTGTAATTCATAAAAGCCGTCTTCATTTGAGAGTGAAAATGAAAGAAAATGTCATTTAAATTTACTGAAATATTATTTAACATCACAGAATTAACTACATTTAATGGTTAAATTATTATGAGCTGCAGATCATCACTCTTCATTTTAAACCATCATACAAAATTACTGCTAGTGTAAAAAAGAAAGTCAGAAAGACAAATGGAATGTTATTTTTCAGAAATATGTACAGATGGTTATTCTCACCAGTGTTGATCTTGTGGGTCTGTATTGACTCTTCACCTGCGTTTCTCTCAGTGCTTCTTATAAAAGGTAGTTTTATGGCCTATGTCTTGTCACGTTTCTGAGAGCACAATAGCTATTGCCATCACATGGTGCTACACGTATCACGTTTTAGATCCTAATAATTTTTTATTATTGTTTGCTTCTCTTGTAAACATTTGATTTGCAGTTCAGAGTACCAAATCACTTCAGTCTAATATATACAAAAGTTTGCGAGTTTGGATGCATTTTGTCTGCATTTACTTGTTAGGTTACTTTATATTTATTAGTCCTATTTTGAGAAACAATCTTTGATTGAACTGCCAATACGCTCTCCTTCTAAACATCTGGAAAAAGAGCCCTTTAATTCTGTCATGTCCAGGAAAATAGAGAGGATGTATATGGTCACTCTAAGCACAATATACATAATATAGGCTAATAGTAACATCAGGTCAATGGCAGTATGTAAAAAGTGTATCTTTCTGGTCTCATTATGCCCTGCATCCATTGCTTGGTGTTTTTCTTTGGACTTTGTTCATTTACAGAAATCTAGATGTAGAGTTTCAAACTTGGAGCTGGAGAACTGGTGTCCTGCAGAGTTTAGCTCCAGCCCCAGATAGGCATACTAGAAACTTCCCCGCAGGTGTCTTGAGGCAAGTTGGATCTAAACCCTGCAGGAGTCTTTTTTTTTCAATTGTGATAGGACATTGACTGGCAGTGTACACTGATCAAATCATAGAATTTTCCCTCTATAGCACTGCCAATCAGTTTCAGATCTAATTTGTCATGGCAGACTAAATTTAATGCTTTATTGAAAACTATGAAACAAGCAATTAACAACTTTAGTTGTAACAACTAAACTAAACTCTTAAGGGTTAGATTAAGTTCTTAACACAGTTACCGACCCAACATTTCCGTGTTTACAGTGGTAATTTCCTTGTAAAATGTCATGCAATTTGTTTTATGTTTCATGAGTTACTATTTTAGGGAAGTGTTTGGCATAATAATGCTGTTGATTTTCCCATCATAATTCTGAAGAATATTTACTTGTGCAATTAAAATAACACGAGTGAGATATTATGTTGTTTATAGATATTATGTACCTGTTAACAGTGTTGCTGCACTGTTGTCAAATCCACACATGATGTTAGCCATACAGTCCCAACAGAAACACACCACTATACTGTTATTACTGTAGTGTGGAAACATGTAATAGTAATGATAAATGAAGAGTGTTTAGTCTTTTGACAAGACTGCACAATTAGGGTGACCATACGTCCTCTTTTTCCTGGACATGTCCTGGCCGTGATTTGGCCTAAATTGCCTAAAAATACTGGTGTTTGGCTTTGTTTTCCTATGTTTTTTTTTTTTTTTTTTTTTTTTGACTGATGGTAATATCTGAAAAGTAGATTTACCAGTAGCTTCATACACAATCGGCCAATTGTGGTGTGCAAGAAGACAGGATCTACAGAGAATGATTAAAGTATGCAACATATATGAGGACTGTAGCGAGCATATGTCTATAGGAAAAAACAAAACAAAACAAAACCCAGACATTTTAGGCAGGAAAAAGTGGACGTATAGTCACTTAAGCACAATATACATAGGCAGTATGTGAAAAGTGTATCTTTCTGGTCAATCAAATCATTATTGTTATCTGAAAGTAGGACTAATAAATACAAAGCAACCTAACAAATAAAAGCAGAAAAATTCAATTTCTCAGACTAAAATGATTTGGTACTCTGAACATCAAAGCAAATGTTTACAAGACAAGCGAACAATAAAATATTATGAGGTCTTAAACATGATACATGTAGAAGTGTGTGATCTCAGAAACGTGACAAGACCAAGGCCATAAAACTGTCTTTTATAAGAAGCACTGATCGAATGTCACAGCACTCAGAGCAACGCAGGTGAAGAGTCAATACAGACCAACAAGATCAACACTGGTGAGAATAACCATCTTCTGTACATATTTCTGAAAAATATTTGGCTTTCTTTCTTACACTAGCAGTAATTTTGTATGATGGTTTAAAATAAAGGGTGATACTTGCAGTATATAATGTAGTTGGTGTAACCTATGTAATTTGGTTGATTCATTGATGTTAAATAATATTTTTAACTAACTTTCTGTTAATTTAAAAAATATATATTTTAGAGTAGTCCAGTCCCCTCTTAAATGAAAAGGGCTTTTATGAATTGCAGTCAATAAAATCTTAAATCATCTCTTTGCAGAAAGCAGCTCTTTGGAGATTTTTGACAAGATGAGAAAGTTACTCTTGCTGGTTCTCACCATAACAGGTATGATCTGTGCTCTAGTTACATATAGTTCAAACATACAGTTAATATTGTGTTAGTTTAATATTTAACATTCTATACTTTGTTTTTTTTTTTTTAGCTTTCTGTAAACTTTTATAGATGTTCTTATTTTTAAATTTCTTATTTATGTAAAATAGTGCAATAGTGCATCCTTATTTTTTTTAAACTTGGGGGTATACTAACACTTTAAGATACATATTTTTAATCATGCATCTTCAACAAAATATACTTTTTTGAAGTAGTCATTATTGGCGAAACGTTAGAATATCTAACAAGCTAAATGTTAAATAAAACCTTAAAAGTGCTAAATAATTTGATTTAATCTCTAGATTGATTAACGTTAGTCAGTGACTTTCTGACACGTTATTACTTTCTTCACAATTAGCTTCTGTGGCTTTTGCCAGTCCACCAGTTCAGGATGAGAAGCTTCCTGATCAAGTGATGAAAGTGCCAGTGGTTAAAGAAGAACCGCCAGCAGAGCTCACAGAAGCAGAAACAGGTCCTCTGATGAAGGATGAAGCTGTTGCAGATTCACGTATGGTGGAGCCTGATTCAGTACCAGAAGAGACACAAGAGATGTTGGAGGAACCTGTGCCAGAGGCAGATTACCTGCCCGAAGAGAAGCCAGAGACAAAACAAGAGCCTGAGCCAGAAATAACTGCCATTCAGACGAACAGAAACAACGTGTCTGTGGAGGAAGCTGCAGCAGAGTTAGAGTCTGAAACTAATAAAACTAATGAAAAAGAAACAAATGCAGAAAAACAATTGGAACCTGGGAGGGGAAGTCGAAGAACGCATATTGGTAAGCCACTTCAGATGATTGTAGTTTTACTACTGTGTACAAGAAGCAAACAGGTCTGATACTTGGCCAAATGCACTGAATACTGCAGTGTTGTGAACAATTACATTTGTCAAGCAGGTGTGACGTGTAATGTAAGTTTAGATACATAGAATGATGATGAGTATGGTGATATGTCCACAGGGTGGTGGTCTTGTGCAGGAGTTGTCCTACAGGACAAATGTTACCAGTACTTCAGAATAAATGTCAATGCTGGTCGTGCCGAGGTATTAATGTCATTTATGATCATATATGCTTTTTTGTTTATTTAGTGTCATATGATTAAATCAAAGAGAACATCATAAAGCGATGACTTGATTTCATACATATATGTTTTAATGTATTTACTATATTATTTATATAACATTAATAATAACTGGTTAGAAGTAATGACTTATTAATGACACTATATTTCTCTTTTCTTTTTACTTAACTAACAGCTATGCTTCTCTTTAGAATTACTGTCAATCCATCTGCTATAATGGCCACTTGGCCTCTGTGACAAGCGGCTACGTTCTTAATGAAATAGGGAGGCTAATGGACAGGAATGGCGGTCGCACTCGCGCATGGCTTGGAGGACGGAGAATCATTGGTGTATGTTAATTTGTTTTGGTTTATGGTCATGTCATGGTTTATGCTTTATTCATTTCTCCACCATATATGTCCCTTTAGTAAGTCACTTTCCTGTTTTGACAGACAAAAAGGTTCAAATGGTTGGATGGAACATGGTGGAGCTATAATGCCTGGGCTAAAGGAGAGCCCAATAATCTTTATGGGATAGAGAACTGTGTAGAGACGTGGTGTAAGTTTTGCTACTGAACAACAATCTGTCAATAAAACGTTACATTCTTCACACAGATAATCCAAAGGAATAATATATAATCCTTTATCTCTTTTATAGAGCTCTGCTTTTATAGAGATACTTTCCTTTTTTGATGATCTGGGTTCACCAGTTTAACAAAGCTTTGTCTATTTTCAGATGATCTGCTGTTCAATGATGTACGATGCTCAAGACTCAAACCATTCATCTGTTCCTGTCCACTTTAGACAGCCAGAAGGTTAACCTAACCTGCTATACAATAACTTTTTATTAAAAAATGTGTAAATAATAATTTCTAAAGATGAATTCATAAGGGTTATCAACCAGTGTTTAATTATGTTTGCCTTGCATTGATTAAAAAAAAAAAAAGTAATAACATTTTTATACATTTTTTATACTGATTAAATTTAGTTTGGTTTATATAGTATTATTGTTGTAAGCAACTAGCTAAAAAATACTTTTGTACACTTTATGTGTAAATAAAGTTGACTTGATATTTTATTACTGCATCTAGCTGTAATTTTTTGAACTGTATTACTCCATATAAGCACCTTTAAAGATGGCTGAGGTGCTCTCCAGCTATCAACCAAAGAAAACATTTTGCATGAAACGTTTTGTTGTTTGAAACCATAAATAACAATAAACATCATGTCTAAAATTTCAAGTAAAAGACATTTGGATCACAGAATTTTCTTCTTAAAGTGATGAAGTAAAATGCAAACCCCAGTTGAACTTGACGTTCCATGGGACATCTACCAGATTTCAAAAATTGATGACAATGACATTCTTAAAAAAAAAAAAAAACACACAAAAAGAAACAGAACAGAAGAATCAGACGAGTTAAGTATAAAGATTGCTCTACACTACACTACACTATATTATATTGCCAAAAGTATTGGGACACCAACAGGTTTGACTACTGTAGTAATTTCCATGGGTACAAATCCTAATGTTTAAGCATATAATGATATTCCAGGGGATTGTGTTATTCTAGTTTGATAGCAACAGCTAGTTATAACAGTATAAATCATATTAATTTATATACCTTTGATTTAAATAAAAACAATACATTTGGTTTTCATAGTAATACATTTTTGTTTAGCAGTTTACAGAATGAATTGTTTATTTGCAAAAGCAGATAAACGTGTAATCACGTTTTGTGTTTTATTGTGTTAGCTGTTTTTTTTTGTTTTTACTCAATCAAAATAACACAAAGTTTGTTTGAAATTAATTGGAATGCACAATGAAAAAAACATTTTATCAAATATTGTACTTTTCAGCAGAGCTCCACTGTAAAGACAAACTGAGTGTTCCTGCTGCCACCTACAGGTAGTAAAAAGACAAAACCACTTTATACTGCAATCTCCCTGAAATCAACTACACTCTGGACCCGAAAACATGGAATCTTGGTGTAGTGCTATAATCTCTTTTTTCACACCGACATACTTGTATTTTTATTGAAATTAGGTAAAACTGTTTCTCACTACCACTGAGAAATTTTAACTAGAGTGTGTTATAGATTTTTCATTAAGACCCTAAAGAATTATAACTACTTGTGGAATATGGGCATTCGATGTCCATATTTGTCCATTAATTTGTGTTCCTAAGATGAACGAAGGTCATATAGGTTTGGAACAACAGAATTTTCATTTTTGGTTGAACTATCCCTTTAAATGGCATTCAGTCGTGGCCAAAAATTTTGAGAATTACATAAATATTGGAAATTGGAAAAGTTGCTGCTTAAGTTTTTATAATAGCAATTTGCATATACTCCAGAATGTTATGAAGAGTGATCAGATGAATTGCATAGTCCTTCTTTGCCATGAAAATTAACTTAATCCCGAAAAAAACTTTCCACTGCATTGTTAAGAAGGCTTCAGGGCGTCCAAAAAAGTCCAGCAAGCGCCAGGATGGTCTCCTAAAGAGGATTCAGCTGCGGGATCGGAGTGCCACCAGTGCAGAGCTTGCTCAGGAATGGCAGCAGGCAGGTGTGAGCGCATCTGCACGCACAGTGAGGCCAAGACTCTTGGAAGATGGCCTGGTGTCAAGAAGGGCAGCAAAGAAGCCACTTCTCTCCAAAAAAAACATCAGGGACAGATTGATCTTCTGCAAAAAGTATGGCGAATGGACTGCTGAGGACTGGGGCAAAGTCATGAAGCTTCTTTCCGATTGTTTGGGGCATCTGGAAAAAGGCTTGTCCGGAGAAGAAAAGGTGAGTGTTACCATCAGTCCTGTGTCATGCCAACAGTAAAGCATCCTGAGACCATTCATGTGTGGGGTTGCTTCTCATCCAAGGGAGTGGGCTCACTCATAATTTTGCCCGAAAACACAGCCATGAATAAAGAATGGTACCAAAACACCCTCCAACAGCAACTTCTTCCAACAATCCAACAACAGTTTGGTGAAGAACAATGCATTTTCCAGCACGATGGAGCACCGTGCCATAAGGCAAAAGTGATAACTAAGTGGCTCGGGGACCAAAACGTTGAAATTTTGGGTCCATGGCCTGGAAACTCCCCAGATCTTAAAACTTGTGGTCAATCCTCAAGAGGCGGGTGGACAAACAAAAACCCACTAATTCTGACAAACTCCAAGAAGTGATTATGAAAGAATGGGTTGCTATCAGTCAGGATTTGGCCCAGAAGTTGATTGAGAGCATGCCCAGTCGAATTGCAGAGGTCCTGAAAAAGAAGGGCCAACACTGCAAATACTGACTCTTTGCATAAATGTCATGTAATTGTCGATAAAAGCCTTTGAAACGTATGAAGTGCTTGTAATTATATTTCAGTACATCACAGAAACAACCGAAACAAAGATCTAAAAGCAGTTGAGCAGCAAACTTTGTGAAAAACTAATATTTGTGTCATTCTCAAAACTTTTGGCCACGACTGTATGATTTGGAAAACACCTTGTGTCCCATTGGAGAGAAAAAAAAGAGTACTACTGTTATACTAAACAAAATGTACACAATGAGAGTATTATGTCTCTCAGGCTTAGGCTGTGTTTAATCAGACAACTGGGATGAGAGCACTAACGCATGATTAAAGCGGGTCATTGGATGCCCATTTTCTACAAGTTGATATGATTCTTTAGGGTCTTAATGAAAACTCTATAAGTGTAAAACAACACTCTTTTTACCTTGTCAAAAACAGCTCTGTTCAGAGCGACCTGTTTCGGTGCATATCATTTTAAATACTAATGAGCTCTGCTAACCCTGCCCCTCTCTTCAGTGAGGTGACGAGCAGTTCTGAGACTGTTAACTTTAGCCGCATTCATCACAGAACTTGCTAACACATTATTAGAAAAGGTGATTTGCAAAGATTCATAAAAAAACGTATACTTACTTCTTCTAAAGCTGGATCATGAATAATTTGTGTGAACGTATGCAATTAGGTAGATAGGGGAGCTGTATTCCCTTCAAAAACAAAAGTAATCCTCTGTGTTCTTTATTACATCCAACATCAAAACACGTCAGCTGCTCAGGAGACATTCTTGTCAACTCCTGCTCCGGCGTCGAAACAATGGAGGGCTGTTGACATCTCACTTAGGGCAGGTCTGTGCTAAAACACCAGTGCCAGACATGGGAGGGGCCTGTCCAAAACTATGTCACCCTGCCAAGAATCTGTGAATGGCTTGATTCGAGAAAGTGGTTATGATTTATGGGGATTTAAAAAAAAAAATCACTGTGTGGATTTTTACCATTATAGGGTGGTTGTGTACACACTGAAAAGACACATTTCAGTTCAAACAAAAAAAGTGAACCCCTTTAACACTCCTTTCGAAGCTGTAAACACCGACCTTGCTTATCACATTCAGGTCTATAATACTTCTGATAACTTTTTTATTTCTGAAACATGGCTGAGCGATAATATGAAGTAATTAACTAGCTAAGTATGTTTCTATCAGAGTTGAAACATTGATACCATCTGAAACAAATACAGGTGGAATTCTCTTCATTACTGCAACATTTGGTTTCATACAAATGCACATATTTGGTTTTGAAGATAAACAAGAGGCCAGGGAGATGATAAGTATTAATTTGTGACTGAAATGTTTGGAGTGGTTTTGGTTTAGTTACTGTAAATCTCTAACTGACACCCGGTAGCAAAACTGACTCAGCCATGGAGAACAATGTGTTGTGCATGCCAAAGTAAGCGTCAACCCCATAGTGTGTGTTGGATAAAGTGAGAGAGGGGGCGTTAATCTTTAGATATTCTGATAATAGAATCTATATGAACCTTTCTGGAAAATCTTTGGCTTTAAAGATTCTAGCAAATCCTCTCAGCAACTGATCCTCAGGATCCGTGTTATGATCATTAAGACAAAAGTACCTCAAAACAGATTTATTTTTCCAAAAATAGAAGTTTAATGTATGATCTCTAAAGGGAACTAAGCAGTTAATTTTTAAAACTGATATATCATTTCATATATATATATATTTTGTTATAATTGTTAATATTTATTGTAGCAGTAAGGCTTTCTTTGTTGATTCACAATTTTTTTTATTATCTTTTTTAAATGTAAAAGTCTATTTGTGGCACAAAAGCACAGCCTTTACCTTTAAAACTCCTTGGACTGAAGTTCATTTTTAACATTATGACTGTCCCAGGGTCCACCGCTGGCTTCACAACAAATGTGTGTGTCAGACCAAGTGCTCTCTCTTTATCCCAGAGATGCATAGAAACAAGGGAATCCTGGCATTCCTGGTCAGATGATGGGATGGAAAACAGCATGCATGGTGGGCTCATGGTGATGAGAGCTATTAGCGTACCAGCGCCTGCCTAAAGCCTTTGTGAAGCTTTAGTAAAAAGCTCTGCCAGGAATTAACTTTAAGTGACCTTTCAGTTAACAGCTAAATGAGTCAACCATTGGCATGAAAATTACAGCCTTAGATACAGTAGTAAAATCTAACAAAAAACACTTTTATGATAATAAAAGTCATTTTTATTGAATATGATCTTTATTTAAACATACAGTAGAAGTGTTAAAAAGGATGGTTTCAGCTAGTAAACAATTGCTTACAACAATTTAATGCTATATTATACAAACTAAATAAATCAGTTGTTCATTATTATTTATATTTTGTAAACAATGCAAATTTAATAAAACATCAGTTGATAACCCTTATAAAGTAATCTTTAAAAAAAAACCTTTTTCATAGTTACTTAACATACGTTACTGTATAGCAGGTTAGGTTAACCTTCTGGCTGTCTAAAGTGGACAGGAACAGATGAATGGTTTGGGTATGTCACATGGCACATCATTGAACGCCAGATTATCTGAAAATACACAGAGCTTTGTTAAACTGGTGAAGACAGATCATAAAAAAGAGGAAAGCATTTCTATAAAAGGAGAACAGATGTGACATTTTTAAAGGATTATATATTATTCCTTTAGATTATCTGTGTGATAAATGCAAATTTTATTGACAGATTTTTGTAAATTGTTGTTCAGTAGTAACACTTACACCACGTCTCTACACAGTTCTCCATCCCACCAGCATTATTGGGCTCTCCTAAATTCCAGTTATTATAGCTCCACAGCATTCTATCCAACCATTTGAACTGATTTGTCTGTGAAAATAGGAAAGTGACTAAGGGACTGATATTGTGGAGAAATGAATAAACCATGTGAAAAAGTGAAGCACAGCAAAACAAATGAACATACACCGATGACTCTCCGTCCTCCAAGCCATACGCGAGTGCGACCGCCATTCTGATCCATTAAATTGCCTAATTCGCCAAGAATGTAGCTGCTTGGCACAGAGGCCAAGTGGCCATTATAGCAGAGAGATTGACAGTGATACTAAGGAGAAGGATAGTTGTTAGAAAGTGAAAATAAAAGAGAAAAAAATGTTAATAATACGTCAAGTCATTAGCTAACCAGTTACTATTATATTATAATAAATATATTTATTATTATAATGTAAATAATATAGTAAATATTTTAAAACATACATATATAAACAGTTTTACAGGTTAACAAAATATAGATTAATTATTGAATTGTGTATTTTTATTATAAACACTTTTTTATAAAAAATCTAGTGGACAATCAGGTCATACAGTAAGGGAAAAAATGATTAGATCTCTTACTGATTTTGTACATTTGCCCACTGACAAAGAAATGATCAGTCTATAATTGTAATTGTAGGTTTATTTGAACAGTGAGAGACAGAATAACAACAACAACAAAAAAACAATCCAGAAAAATGCATTTAAAAAAAGTTATACATTGATTTGCATTTTAATGAGTGAAATAAGTATATGAACCCTTTACAAAACATGACTTAGTACTTGGTGGTAAAACCCTTTGTTGGCAATCACAGAGGTCAGACGTTTCTTGTAGTTGGCCACCAGGTACACTCCTTTTTGCAGATTCTCTTCAAGTCATTTAGATTTTGAGGCTGATGTTTGGCAACTCGAACCTTCAGCTCCCTCCACATATTTTCTGACTGGAGATTGGCTAGGCCACTCCAGGACCTTAAAGTGCTTCTTCTTGAGCCACTCCTTTGTTGCCTTGGCCGTGCGTTTTGGGTCATTGTCATGCTGGAATACCAATCCACGACCCATTTTCAATGCCCTGGCTGGCTTCAATGCCCTGACCCTGATGGTACATGGCCCCATCCATCGTCCCTTTGATGAGATGCAGTTGTCCTGTCCCCTTAGCAGAAAAACACCCCCAAAGCATAATTTTTCCACCTTCATGTTTGATGGTGGGGATGGTGTTCTTGGGGTCATATGCAGCATTTCTCCTCCTCCAAACACGGCGAGTTGAGTTGATGCCAAAGAGCCCGTTATTTGGTCTCATCTGACCACAACACGTTCACCCAGTTCTCCTCTGAATTATTCAGATGTTCATTGGCAAACTTCAGACGGGCCTGTACATGTGCATTCTTGAGTAGGGGACCTTGCAGGCACTGCAGGATTTTAGTCCTTCACGGCATAGTGTGTTACCAATTGTTTTCTTAGTGACTATGTTCCCAGCTGCCTTGAGATCATTGACAAGATCCTCCTCTGTAGTTCTGGGCTGATTCCTTACCATCTCATGATCATTGAAACTCCACAAAGTATGATCTTGCATGGAGCCCCAGACTGAAGGAGATTGACAGTTATTTTGTGTTTCTTCTATTTGCGAATAATTGCATCGACTGTTGTCACCTTCTCACCAAGCTGCTTGGTGATGGTCTTGTAGCCCATTCCAGCCTTGTGTAGGTCTACAATCTTGTCCCAGACATCCTTGGATAGCTCTTTGGTCTTGGCCATGGTGGAGAGTTTGGAATCTGACTGATTGATTGCTTCTGTGGACAGGTGTCTTTTATACAGGTAACAAACTGAGATTAGGAGCACTTCCTTTAAGAGAGAGCTCCTAATCTCAACTCTTTACCTGTATAAAAGACACCTGGGAGCCAGAAATCTTGCTGGCTGATAGGGGATCAAATACTTGTTTCACTCATTAAAATGCAAATCAATTTATAACTCACTGTCTCTCACTGTTAAAATAAACCTACCATTAAAATTATAGTCTGATCATTTCTTTGTCAGTGGGCAAACGTACAAAATCAGCAGGGGATCAAATATTTTTTTCCCTCACTGTACATGTTGCTTGATGATGGTTCTCTTTGATTTACATTTCATTAGGCTGCAAGAACCATACTACACTACATAAACAAAAAATGATCATAAATGACATTAATACCTCAGCACGAAAGGCATCAAGGTTTATTCTGAAGTACTGGTAACATTTGTCCTGTAGGACAACTCCTGCACAAGACCACCACCCTGTGGACATATCACCATACTCAGCATCATTCCATATATCTAAGCTTACACGTCACACCTGCTTGACAAAGGCAACTGTTCACAATGAGTATTCAGTGCATTTGGCCAAGTATCAGACCTGTTTGCTACACAAAACTAATATCATATGAGGTGGTTTACCAATCTGTGTCATTCGACTTCCCCTCCCAGGTTCCATTTGTATTTCTGGATCTTCAGCCGCTATATAATCAGCCTCAAGTGTAGGCTCCTCCTTTACTACATTGTCTTCTTTGTCATCTTCCACCTCAATATTAGTTTTAGACTCTAACTCTACTTCAGGTTCCTCCAGAGGTACAATGTTTCTGTTCGTCTGAATGGCAGTTATTTCTGGCTCAGGCTCAAGTTCTGTCTCTGGTGTCTCTTCAGGCAGGTAATCTGCCTCTAGCAAAGGTTCCTCCAACATCACTTGTGTCTCTTCTGGTGTTCTGTGCTCCTCTTTTGTCTCTGGCTTCTGCAACACTGAATCAGGCTCCACCATACGTGAATCTGCAACAGCTGCATCCTCAATCAGAGGACCTGCTTCTGCTTCTGTGTGCTCTACTTTAAGTTCTTTTTCAACCACTGGCACCTTCACCACTTGACCAGGAAGCTTCTCATCCTGAACTGGTGGACTGGCAAAAGCTACAGGAGCTGATTGTGATCAGAAAGTAATAATGTTATTCAATCTAGAGATTAAATACCACTTTTAAGATTTTAAGATTAAGAATCTGTTGCATGTTAGATATTCTAAGCTTTCACCAATAATGACTACTTCAATAAAGTAGATGTTTTGTAGAAGATGCATGATTAAAAATATGTAGACTAAAGTGTTAGTATACCCTCCAAGTTTAAAAAAATAATGGTGCACTATTGCACACTTTCAAAAGTGCAAGGTTTTGCATAAATAAGCAAATACAAATTAAAATAACTTATAACAGTGTTTAAAGCAAGGTGCAATAAAATGCACAAACAAGAGTATAGAAAATAGTTAAATGTTTGAATGATATGCAACTAGAGTACAGATCATACCTGTTATGGTGAGAACCAGCAAAAGTAATTTTCTCATTTTGTCAGAAATCTTCAAAGAGTTGCTTCCTGCAATAAGATGATTTAATAATAAAACCAACATAAATCAATCATTTTAGTTTTCACTTAATTAAGATTTAATTGACTGTAATGCCCTCTTCATTTCAAGCACTTCAAGAGGGGACTGAACTAGCCTAGTAAAAAAGTAATATATTTAAAATGCCTTTATTTTATACTAAATATAGCTCAAGTCTATTAACATATCAAATGCATTTAATATGTTAATATGTAATAATTAATATTTAAATGCATTTTAGTGTATTTATTTTTCATTAGGGTACAATAAAAGAAAATATTATTCAAATTAACATAAACTTAGAAATATTATTTAACATCACTGAATCTACCAAAATACATTAGATTACACCAACAAGTTTTTAGATCATTATGAACTGTGATCAGAATTTATTTAAAACAATCAAACAAGTTACTGTTAACGTAAGAAAGAAAAAAAGAATGAAAGTTATTTTTCAGAAATATATGTGTTTCTACCAATGTTGATCTTGTTGGTCTTGTTGGTTGACTCTTCGCCTGCGTTTCTCTCGGTGTTGTGAGATCCAATCAGTGCTTCTTATAAAAGACATGTAGGACAGTTTTATGGCCTTTGTCTTGTCACGTTTCTGAAAGTACAATAGCTATTGCCGTCACGTGCCTCTATATATATCACGTTTATCTAAATAAGACATCATAATATTGCATTATTGTTTGCTTTTCTTGTAAACATATGGTCAGAGTACCCTCCCTTTAGTCTGAGATATAGAAAATGTTGGATTTTTTCTGCTTGAATTTGTTAGGTTGCCTTATATTTATTAGCCCTAAAGTCTTTTTGGGAAGGTTACTTTCTGATGTTACTTTAGCCTATACTATGTATATTGTTTAGGGTGATACAGTGGCAAGCAAAAGTTTGGGAACCCCTTGCAGAATCTGTTAAAATTGTAATAATTTTAACAAAATAAGGGAGATCATACAAAATCCATGTTATTTTTTATTTAGTACTGTCCTGAGTAAGATATTTTACATAAAATATATAGTCCACAAGACAAAAAAATCTTAAAATAATCCCCTTTAAAAGTTTGGGAACCCTTGGTTCTTAATACTGTGTGTGGTTACCTGAATGATCTACGACTGTTTTGTTTGTTTTGTGATGGTTGTTCATGAGTAACTTGTTTGTGAGCACTGCTCTTCAGAATTATCCTGCAGGTTCAGTTTTCCAGCATCTTTTGCATATTTGAACCCATTCCAGCAGTGACTGTATGATTTTGAGATCCAACTTTCAAGCTGAGGACAATTGAGGACAAAGCACAACTATTAAAAAAGTTTCAAACATTAACTGATGCTCCAGAAGGAAACACGATGCATTAAGAGCCGGGGGTTGACAACCTTTGAACAGGATGAAGGCTTCCAAATTTTTCTTATTTTGTTGATTTTTTTTTTCCCATTTAGTACTGCCTTTCTGAAGCAACAGAAAATACTTGCATGTTTCCTGGAAGACAAAGTACAATTTACCTTCATCTTCAAATTCAAAAAGTTTTCTTTTGATGCATCAGGTTTCCTTCTGGACCATCAGTGAATGTATGAAGCTATAATTATTTAATAGTTGTGTTTGAGTCCCTCAATTGTTCTCAGTTTGAAAAGATGGATCTCAAAATCACAAAGTCGCTGCTTGAAAGGGTTCAGAAATGCAAAAGATGCTGGAAAACTGAAGAATCTGTAGGACCTGGAGGATTTTTCTGACGAACACTACTCAGTTGAACTGTTCAGAACAAACAAGGGACTCATGAACAGCCTTCACAAAACAAAAAAACACTTGTAGATCATCTAGGTAACCACACAGAGTATTAAGAACCAAGTAGTCTCGTGTAGCCAGACCTTCAGACTGACTGCTGAAGGTCTGGAATTCATGGCAGCTTTAGTTGGCCAAGGCCCGCCCATAAGGCCGTTTGACCGACATGTCAAACAACCAATCACAGTTCGTTTCGTTCAGCGTCACGTTTCAGTGCATGGAAATGCCCCCATAACAACAGACTGGCGTGCAACAAGTCAGTCATTGAAATAACCAGCATTGAAAGTTAAATAAGAAGAGGGAGAACAAGCAGTAAGTCATTAATTTGTTCGCGAACGTCACAAATGTGTATAACAACTATGGTGTCTGCATAAGCACATTTTAGCAAAACTTTTGTTTCCCGGCGGACTGAAAATAAACGCGACACTCGCGTCTCCCGGATATCCGATCAAATTCAACTAATCAGATCACGACTTCGACATTCCTGAAGTGTTTCCAGTTAAATGTACCATATGCATCAGACGTTTAGCCAACGTTCCGTGGGCGTGACGTCTGAGGCTGAGACTAAGAACCAAGTGTTCTCAAACTTTTGAAGGGGGTTATTTTAATAATTTCAGCTTTTTTTGTCTTGTGGACTATATGTAAACATATTTTATGTAAAATAGTGTTTGACTGTTCTTAGTAGATCCTGCTTTCTCAAACACCACAATTGGTCAATTGTTTATAAAGTCTGCACACTATTGGTCAAACTGTATACAAATAATAAGAAAGCAAAGCCAAAACTTAGATTATTATTACAGATTTTTAGGAGCAATTTAGAAATCCTGTCCAGAAAAAAAGAGAACATATGGTCACCCTAATTATGTGGTCTCTATACACTTCTTGTCAAATGTTTGAACATAAAGACTCTTACATTTTCCCACACTAATAACAGCGGAGTGGTGCGTTTGTCTTTTGGGCACATGTGCATGTAGGCCTGTATGGCTAACATCATGTTTGGTTTTGACAACAGCACAGCAACTGACACTGTGGACAGGTGTTATATGCAATGGGTATATCAATATGCCATGTCATACTGAGGAAAGGGATACTGTGGATAAAGCAGCTGCCAAAAGTGTTAAACTGACCAAGCCTCACAGTGAGTGTGAGGCTTCAAAAGCATTACGCATAAACAATGCATCCTTGTTCATATGAAACCTAAACCTAAAGTAAAGCAGTAAAACTGCATATCTCTCTCATGTTATCTTATCTGCACAAGTAAATATTCTTCAGAGTTATGACAAATCAAATCATGCCAGACATGTCCTTGGATAGGGTAACTCATAAAACATTAAACAAGTTGTATGACTCCAGCACTTTTACTATGATTTTTTCCCCCCTGAAATCTATACTTTAATATTTTACTTAAAAGCATTATCTACTAAAAGTGTCTACAATAATCAAAACGCTCTCATCTTGAGCAGAAAAGAAAGATAACCAGCTTTAGGTTCTATCCTATCCATCTAAGAACAATTTTCTACAAGCCTACAGATTATTAATGCTAAATGTAGATCAGAAATGTCTTGTCACAAGTGGTTTGAACAGTCAGAGTCATAGGTTATTGATAGATAAATGGATAGTAAAAAAAAACTAGATTTACAGCATTGTTTTTTTCTGCTGTGTTTTAGTAAAAGTAATTTCTGCTCACCATGTTTCTGTTGTTGTAAAAAAAATGTGCCAACTGCTTTTTAAACAGCTTTTTAAGCTTTAAGGATAAAAGATTTGAGTTGCTTTTAAAATATTCACCATTTCCTCAAGTCAAGTCTGAAGTCAAGTCTGAAGTCTATAAAAATGTGACTTGAGTGCGACTCGAGTCTGAGTCACTGGAGTGCCCATCTCTGATGCAGGGTCAGAAAGCTCTTGGTTTTAATCAAGAATATCTTAAAGTGTGTTACGAAGATAAACAAAGGTTTTACGGGTTTGAAATGACATGAGGGTGAGTAATTAATGACAATTTTTATTTTTGGGTGAACTATGCCTTTAAAAACTTGGTCTGACCCGTAGAGTTTGATTGTAGCAACCCAATAGTAAAGTTGATTTAATCATATTAAATTATACCTTTGACTTTAATAAAAACATTTCATACATTTTAAGTTATAGACAAATATGTTTACAGTGCATAGCACAATATTAATGTTATCCATCATTGTCATAAAAAGTAAATAAAATAGAATACAGAAAGACGTGCGAAAGAAAAGTGTATTATTTTAGGGAAATGCGTGTTTACTTATGATTTACTGTAACATACGGGAAAAAAAAGTGGTTACCACGCTTACCTCCAGAAAATACCGTAAGAAGCCTTTTTGTCGTTATACAAACGTCGTGCATATACAGATCATCGACACATGTCTCAGACAGAGCATCTGTGCCGTGCTCGCGCAGCGTTCCGACGAGAGCGCGCAAACCATCTTGAAGAACTTTCGAAGAGCAAGAAGCACATCAGACTCTCCACGCGACTCCAGCCGGACAATTTGAAGATGAGCACAGCGCACATACTAACCTTCCCAGGTCTTCTCATTCTGCTCTACGGTAAGTATATTGATGAATATTGCATTTGTCATCATCAGACGCTCTTTAATTCATTTTGTCTGTCTTTAGGACATTTTAAAAGAAAGATTTTTCTCTAAATTTAATGGTATGAAACTCTGAGGGGTGAGTTGAAAAATACAGTTAATAAAGTTCATTAATAATTTAAATGTATATAGGCATATCTGTTACGAATTATACTTTTCATTTTATTTCCACTCGACATTAGCCTAAATACTTTTTAAAGTGTTAAATTGCCATGTGTTGAGAATTAGAATTGGCTGCTAACTCTGAGAAAATAGCTATTGTTTAAAAATGATTTCAAATAATTATAAAAAATAGTTAATATTTTTATAATAAAAAATACATAATTAAGTGTAAAATATTGTCTCCCAATATCAGCTTTGTGAATAGATTTGATTCAAGTTACTGTGTGATTGTGTGTGTGTGTTTTCAAAGAGAGATTGATGCTTTGAGGGTCTGGATAGGGTGGGTGGGGGTCTTGTTAAAAACTGTGTTTACACAAACTTCTCAAAGGGCATTTGAACACATGAGATCCTGAAGGTGATAAAATGTCCGTGAAGAAGTTGTCCAGATCTGAACTTCACTCTGATGTGGCAGGGACCCTTTCATGTCAACTGATGCCCTTTGACTAACTCCATGTGTATTGGTCATTATCATGGAGATTATGGTTACCCAGCATACCATGAGAAATTCTTGATCCCACCCAGTCTAGAGATCCAAATATCTATAAACTAAATGAAGTTTTGCAGATTATGTCATTTTATATAGAAGAATGCATTTTATGATAAATATATCTCTAAAATGTTACATTTGACTAAAGCGATTTTATTCTGATAACTTTCATGTTTCAGGACACTAAGTGCTAGTTTGGGTTGTTAAATACCTTGTGGGGTTGGCTGTTATTTTAACTCCAGTCCTTGTCCAGCTGAAGAGGTTTTAAGTTACAGCAGCACAGTAGGTCTTTGTATCTCTGGTTAAAAGACCCTCTGCAGCCTTAATCGCTCTAGTCTCATTTCAAACACAGTTCTTTTCTACTGTACACCCATCCAGTGGACTATAGAGAAGGACTTGCACAGATAAAGGAAAGTGTTTTCCCTCACTTTCCCCAGAACTGCATGTTTTTTAGTGTGTGAGGAGGTTATCAGTCTTGGTTTGGATTGCCACCCCCCTCTAAACACAGCCAGACTGTGTTAGAACATCCATCCATTACTTAAATTCCTACACATCCCTGTTCCTGGCACCATCAGAGTGGGGAGTGAGTGTTAGTTTGGTTTCGCATTTGAGGAGAAACTCAAATTTTTTCACTCTGAAATCTGTTTACTGTATTCCTCTTATTTACCTAAATATTACGCAATGTCAGAAGCATAATTAAAAAAAAAATCTTAACATATCAATCTGATGTAAACAATCATTCTGTCTTAAGTTAAAGCTTTTAGAATTTCAGTTTGTTCTTATCAAAAACTCTGTGGGGTAAACATAATGATTTCCACCATAGTCTTTCATTGACAGTTGTATTTTTGTCTGCTATTATAAAAATGCTGTGGGAGGGATTTTTTTGTGGTGTGTTACAACATTTAAGTGTTAATTTGTGCATTCTCTGTCCTTCAGTTCCTAACTCAGATCTTGTTACTGTCACGACAAGCAACGCCAAAGTGGAGGTACATGAAAACACAAGTAAGTTTATTAGTCTTCAGATAATCAGCTACATAAAAGTTACATAAAAGCTTTCAGATCCTATTGATTTGACACTTCTGTCTGTTCTTCGCTAAAGACGCTGTCCTGTCCTGTGAATTCAAGACAGAGAAAGAAACAACCCCCCGTGTTGAATGGAAAAAGAGAGGCAAAGATGTTTCGTATGTTTATTTTGATGGGGATTTTACAGGTAGGTTGTTGTTTTGTCCACTTCCATATTTATTATAATCATGTCCATCATGTATATGATTTGTATGTTGCTTTGTGTGTCATTTACATGACTTTGGTAAATTACATTCTGTTTGATGTGTCAAATTAGTGACATTTTGATAAAAAAAATTGAGGTCAGAATAGGTCCAGTGTAAATAATATAACAATGTATAAAGCACAGTTCACACAGAAGTCACTTTAAAACCAAGAAGTGAACACGAAATTCCAGACTGCATGGATTTCTATTTAATTGAATGATTCGTCCACGAAAATTTGCCAATCATCAGTAAATTTGATTGCACCTTGACAACATCTTTCAGTAAACAACTTTTTAGTTTTGTACTTTCATTACATGCCAAGTTCTGTCATGAAACTCTACATGGCACAGGCTGATGGGTTTTTAATACAAACTTATGATATTTACAGTGTTAAATACTTGGCACAAGCTTATTGGTTTATGTTGGATAGGCAGCCAATGAGCTTGCTGCTTTACATTTAAGTGGCTGGTTAGCATCCACTGACTAGAGCATTTTGCAGTGCACTTTCAGAGTTACTCTGAAGCCCTCCACTTCCCCAGCTCCACCTGCATAGATCTGCTTTGGGTTATTATATATGCTACTTGTGCAGCAGCAGTATGTATAGAAGCCACTGTTTCCACCACTGAATAAAAGATGTAAAAAGGTTATTGCGACTATCTCACAGTTTGAATTTTTTTTTATAATTGTGTGATACAAACTTGCAATTCTGACTTTTTTTTAGAATTCCGAATTTTGAGTTATAAAGTCAGAATTGCAAGATAAAAACTTGCAATTCTGACTTTTATTCTTGCAAATGCAAGTTTGTATCTCACAATTCTTTTCTCACTTTTTTCTCAGAATTGAGATATGAACTTGCAATTGTGAGTTATAAAGTCAGAATTGCGAGATACAAAATTGCCACTGAATTATGAAGTCTAAATTGCGTGGTATAAACTCAAATTTTGAGTTATAAAGTCAGAATTGCCAGATAAAAACTCACAATTCTGACTTTTTTTCTCAGAATTGAGATATAAACTTGCAACTGCTAGATATAAAGTCGGAATTGCAAGCAATAAACTCATAATTGTGAGTTAAAAAGTCAGAATTGCAAGATAAAAACTTGTAATTGTGAGTTATAGTCAGAACTGCAAGATAAAAACTCAAAATTCGGACTTTTTGTCTCTCAAAATTGAGATGTAAACTTGCAACTGAGAGATAAAAAGTCAAAATTTCAAGATATAAACTCGCAATTGTGAGTTAAGTCAGAACTGCAAATTAAAAACTCACAATTCTGACTTTTTTTCTCAGAATTGAGATATAAACTTGCAATTGAGAGATAAAAAGTCAAAATTTCAAGATATATTAAACTCGCAATTGTGAGTTATAAAGTCAGAATTGCGTGATATATACTCGCAGTTATAAAGTCAGATTTGCTAGACAAAAACTCAAAATTCCTACTTTTATTCTTGCAAATGTGAGTTTGTATCTCACAATTATGACCTAACTCATAATTGTTATGAAGTCAGAATTGCAAGTTTATTTCTGATATTGATATTTATATCAGAATTGGGAGATAAAAAGTCGCAATTACCTTTTTAGTAGTAGTTTTATTTACCTTTTCAGTAGTAAGTTCCTTGCTTTGCTTATAATTTTTAACAACAGCAATAACCAACAGCAGCAGCAATTCAGCAGTGTAGCAGATCTATTCCACCAAGACCAAATACATTAACATTGTCATATCCATTACCATGCAAAAATCTTTTGGGTGTTAGAATTTTGAGAGTTTGAGGGAAAGAAATATATTTTTTTCTTTAAAATGTTCTGACTTTTACCATTACCAGGTCCATTTAAGGGCCGAGCATCCATCGACGGGGCGACGATGACCCTCCGTGGTGTCACACAGAAAGACTCCGGAGCATATCATTGCGAAGTCACGGCCCGTCAGGACAAAATCAAGTTGGGGGAGGTCACTGTCACCCTCAATGTGCTTGGTGGGAATTAAATTATTTTCATTATTTACATGTGCAGTTGCACCAACAATAGTATAAAACACAGCATTTCTATCAGCGAGCAATATGATCATGTAATGCGACTCTCTGTCTTTCATGGACAGTGCCGCCTCATGCGCCGTCATGTGAGGTCCCAGAAACAGTCATGAAAGGATTTTCAGCAGAACTCCACTGTAAAGACAAACTGAGTGTTCCTGCTGCCACCTACAGCTGGTACAAAGACAACAAACTACTTCATACCAGCAATCTCCCTGAAATCAACTACACACTGGACCCCAAAAAAGGGACTCTGGTTGGTGTAGTGCTAAAATATTTTTTTTTTCACACTGACAAACTTGCATTTTGATTAATATTAAGTAAAACTGTAAAACCTAATGGCTAACAAATGTTGCTTATGTTTGTTTGGGTTTTAATACATTCATGACATGCAAGAATGATTTATATAGACTCTTTCTTTTCCTTTGCTTTGGAACAGAAGTTCAAGGCAGTGTCAAAATCTGATGAGGGTCAATATCGATGTGAGGCCTACAATGGGGTGGGGGCACCCAAAAGTTGTGCAGGCCAGCATATGAAGATTACTGAATGTAAGTAAGTTGGAAAAAGGTCCACATTATGAGAAATCAGTTTTACCTTAATCAGTCCCTCCAGTTTTTCGCGATTCTGCGATCGCTGAATTTAATGCAAAATCAACAAAATGTCGCATTTTTTTGCGATCCTGCATAATTTGTCATTTAACCGCAAAAAATGGTTATTCAAATATTTCAATAATAAAAAGATATATATATATATATATATATATATCTCATGTTGATAAAGACGCTGCTCACGTGATGTCTGTGAGCTGTCTGTCTGCAGGGCTCGCAAGATCGATGTCCCGGGGGCAATTGTGTTTTTCAGTCGAGCTACCAAAATGTTTCACTGGCCTGCCGACCCGCTATCGTACAGTAGAGGGCTTCTGTTGTTGCAAATGGAACGCCATAAAAGTTTTGAATTTGTTAAATAGTATAAGAAAAGTCTTAATTATAATTTTAAAAGTCAGTTAGGGACGGAAAGACGAATCACGATAGGGCTGGATAAAACTTCTAAAGGCAATGATGTCATTGAATAAATATGAGCCCTGCACATTTCAAAGTCAAAACGCAGCACTGATGTCTTTAAATGAATGTATCTGAGAAGAACCGACTGTCCTCAGAAACGTGTCGTTGTCATTTTCATTTCATGCTGATAAAACAGCGTTAAAGCTGATTTGTATACAGCCGTTACTAGGGAAACGATAATATTTCAGCGCTCTTAAAGCGCCCCCTTGTGACAGAATTTTTAATTTTAATTTTTTAGAATTTTTTCCAATACATTTTTTAGCTGTTTGTTTTTATGCAGCAAACACATAGGGTTTTTAATGTGCCTTCTAAAAAATCTAAACAATTAAGACAGTAATTTGTTTTAAATATGATAAATTATATACTTGATTTATCCCTTTTAATGGTATAAAGGCTGAAATGCCATTGTATAAGATATTGTTTTTGTGTGAATCTGTATCTGAATTATAAATCATGTAATTTTATGACCTAAAATTCTACCTTACATTGTCCAACCCCACTCATTCTGTTCATTTTACTTGTGCAACTCTTAAAAAGGATCATACATTGCTTTAAATTTATATTAAAAAATTATGCAGATACACTAAAGAGTGAAATAAAATTTCTTCCTTGATATTTGTTTATATTTGTGTATTGAAAACATATTTGATTGACATTTAGACTCCTGTTTGAATTTCTATATTTAAAAAAAAAAAATTAAAAAGCTTTTTTATTTGGGCTAGTTCAATTAATTTTTGGGCTACCAAAATGTAAAAAGCACCTGAGATGCGACTGAAATGAAGTAGGCTATGTACAGTATGAATTTCTACACCTGCTGTCAGGGCCGGAGTGGGACTCCTTTTCAGCCCTGGAGTTTCAAGCCTTAGACCGGCCCACTTTAGTTCACGACTGACTATATTAAAATGACGTCATTTCCAATTCAGTGGAAATACAGTAGCCTAAGTGTTGCTTCACAGTGAAGATTTATTTGAACAGTTAACACAATGTAATGTTTAACAGTATCAGTATCTTTTTTCTGTTAGAATTAGTGCTCATAAATATCCAAACCTTGAAATTAAAAAATATCAAATAAATACAAATATATATTAAGCTATATGTATAAAATAAAGATTAAAATAAAATGTATTAAACTTTCTAATTACACTATCATGTCTTTTTTTTAAGTAAACAGCTGCTTTATAAGTTCAAATATTTTTCATAAATGAGAACATTAAAGGGTAAATCTCCAACACTATTCTTTTAAACATCACAATGTCCTTTTCTGCAATATCTGAATATATATTCTGTGCAAAATTGTTCACAGATATCCAGCCCTTAAACACAAATAAAGAATAGAGCAAGTATTTGCAGACATCGTTGTTTTGCACTGCTCCTAACTAGCTTGACGTTAACCAGGGGCGGACTGGGACAAAATTTCAGGCCGGGAAATCTCACACTTATCCAGGCCATCCTACACCAAAATTTGAAACCCTGGACAACAATATTTTTCATCATCACATAAAGAAAAGTTGAAATCAACTGGGTAAAATAATTAAATGCTATCTCATGAACTTCCAATTTGCCTTTTAATCTCTTTTAATCTCTCTGTCTCTCATGTGTGTTTACTTTTTTAACTAATTTTCTTGTATCTGTCACTTTTTTCATAAACACATCTCCACCTTTACAACCAGCTATACAGTACAGATCTAAGGTTGGTCTTTTTTAAAGAAGACAATCAGCAGATTATTGCAGAAATACTGAGACCTTTTTAAAGACATGTTTTTGTCAAGATTGTAAAAAATTGTGATTTTGTAAAATGACACTTGACATTGCTGCTAAGGGGGAGGAGACAGCCACCAGGATGGTTCTTGAGCTTCTAAGCTTTCAAAATTATATATAATTTATGATTAGTACTAAAACATTTGATTGAGAAAAGGGCAACAGAAAAAAGAGGGCCACTACATTAGGACCATGTGTTATTGTCGTAATGTTAAAATTAAAACAACAACAATTAGCTACATCTTGAATATATCTTTATTAAAAAATCTTAAAACTAAACATGTTTTGCATTATAATGGGTCATGTTTGGCCCTAAGGAAAATTAACCATGATATTATTGAGCCTATGGTAAACATAGTAACCATGTTTTTTTGTTTGTTTTTTTTTTAGGATTGATTCCCATTAGTATAATCAGAATTTTATACCATGGTGAAACTATAGTGTAGCAAAACCATTGTATATTCTATAATTATTGTATAACTATAGTAAACATGTTTTGTAAAATCACAGTTAATTTTGTATAAGGGTAGCTCCCTAAACCTGTTTTAAAACGATATTTTTATAGATTAACATTTGTTAGCTGTTCAATACTTAAGTAAACAAAGACAAAACTACAATAGTCTGTTTACAGATGTAACTGACCTGCACTTTAGGTCCTAAACAGGACAGATTTGTCTCTCTGCTCCACCTGGGCACTTCTACTTCAGTCTCGCGTCGTTTTGGCGGACGGCGGACGCGCGGATGCGCGGAGCGCGCGCGAGACAAAACGCGTGCCAGTCAAGACTAACCGATTTATAATTTATTAGAGTTTTATTATTGAATGGCTAATTCCGAAATAACCACTTTAGTACATTAGGCCGGCAACAAAAACAATAACAACAACAATATTAAATAATAATAATAAAAATTGGAGGGTAGCGGGCCAAAAAATTCTCCCGATGGACAGTCCGCCCATGGCGACTGCTGTGAGTGCAGGCAGCTAGGGACACCGGCCCTCGCGGCCAAAAAAACGGACCGGCCCACCGGGAATTCTCCCGGTCCTCCCGATTAGCCAATCCGGGCCTGCCTGCTGTTAATGTTTACAAAGGTCACATAAGAATATTGCCCATAGGTTATTTTAAAAGTTCAAATGTATCAGAATAAACAAATTTTATGTTTGATTTGTGTTATGTATGATAATTGAGCCTCTAACATAATACCTAATATGGTAAATGTGATATCCTAATTATTAATAAATAAATTAAATAATTAAATTAATCGCAAAATTTTTCGCAAATTTCTAGGACTTGCCACCACAAAATTTATAATTTTCATCGCAAAAATCACAAAAAAAAATCGTGAAATCCTGGAGGGACTGCTTAATACTGTAAAAGAGTTAAATGTAACATGAAAATGTACAACGAGGGCATTTACTTCAAAGTCTTAAAGGGATAGTTCACCCAAAAATGACAATTCTGTCATTAATTACTCAAACTCATGTTGTTCCAAACTTGTAAGACCTTTGTTCATCTTCGAAACACAAATTAAGATGTTTTTGATGAAATCCAGCATAGACAGCAACACAACTACCCTGTTCAAGGCCCAGAAAGGTAGTAAAGACATGGTTAAAACAGTCCATGTGACATCAGTGGTTCAACCTTAATTTTATGAAGCTGAGAATACTTTTTGTGCACAAAGAAAACTAAAATAATGACTTTATCCAGCAATTTCTTTTCTTCCCTGTCAGTCTTTGATGTGCATTCATGAGAATACACATTTTTTTCATTCAAATTCCTCTGTTTTACCACAAAGTAGACTTTTCCATTTTAGAAATGTGACTTTTATTAAGTAAAGATGAATTAATTTGATCAAAAGTGAGAGTTTAGACATCATTACATAAATGTATCACCATTTCCTTAAAATATTAAGTAGCATAGCTGTTTTCAGCATTGATAACAATCAAAGATGTTTCTTGACATATTAACTTGTAATATTTCACAATATTATAGTCTCTACTGTATTTTGATTAAATAAATGCAACCTTGATGAGCATAAGGAACTTGAATGGTATTCTACTAATGTTATTTCTGTTTGGGATCATTTTGACCATGGCAAAAACACATTACTCATAGTTTTTAGATGCCAAACAAAACATGAGCTCAAAAGGTCAGAGAGATAGTGGAAAACTGAATTTTTTTTTTCTCAAAACCCTTGACTAATGTAATAATTGGACAGAGTGTAAATGAATATCTGTTTGACATGCTCTGTTGCAGTTGAGCTGAACATGACAATAGTTATAGCCATAGAAGTAGGAGCCTTTCTGTTGCTCCTCTCCTGCTGTGTGGCCATCTGTCTGTGCTGCAGAAGAGGGTGCTGTCGTTGCTGCCGCAGTGAGCACCACTTTACTCAAACACTTTCTAAATAAATTTAAAATGTGTCTTGTCTTTATCTTCTAACATTAATCTCAAATTTACCAACAGAGAATAAACGAGAGACAAAACAAAGGTAAGCCTTATGCGGTATTTAACCTATTCGAATAATACGTAACAGAGCATTAGAAACAAACAGGTTATTTCTTTTTATTTTTCAGCAGAACAAAGACCAGCTATAACCCTCCAGATGTAAGTCTTTAAGTTTCCTATTGATAACTTACTAGTGATAGAGATTAGAGATTTATGTTTGGAATAATAGCTAGTCTTCATCTCATTGTTCATCTCTCTCCTCAGCCGAGACGCTATAAACATACACAGTCCTTTGTGCTGTGAAGAGTGGACAGCGATGTGCCAAAAGAAGTTAATTGAACTGACCTCGAAGACCAGAGAACCATATCTTAAATCAAGTGCACTTGTGTATGTACAATTTGCTTTGATCAGAGTAGAAAACACGCCCCCTGGTGTTGAGGTCCATTACTGCTGAACAATTCACAACAGACATACATGATGGTTAATCTCTGTTGTTTCTTTTGTACTACTGTAAAAAGCTTTTTATTTTTCAATTTAAGAGTATTTGTTTATTTTTAGATACTGTGTGGTATTTTAATTGTCTCATATCTGACTTCTCACAAACTACTAGAGTTTATACAGTTTAGGTCAAAAGTTTACATACACCTTGCAGAATCTGCAAAATGCTAATATTACAAAATAAGAGGGATCTTACAAAATGCATGTTATTTTTTATTTAGTATTTACATGAATAAGATATTTCACATAAAAGACGTTTACATATAGTCCACAAGAGAAAATGTATAAAAATGACCCAGTTCAAACGTTTACACACACTTGTTTCTGATTAATACTGTGTTGTTTCATAAATAATCCACAGCTTTGTGTGTGTTTTTTAGTGATAGTTGTTTATGAGTGCCTTGTTTGTCCTGAACAGTTAAACTGCCCATTGTTCTTCAGAAAAGTTCTTTAGGTCCCACAGATTTTTTGGTTTTTCAGCATTTCTGTGTATTGGAACCCTTTCCAACAATGACTTTATGATTTTAAGATCCATCTTTTCACACTGTGGACAACTGAGGGACTTATATGCAACTATTACAAAAGGTTCAAACACTCACTGATGCTCCGGAAGGAAAAAAGATGCATTAAGAGCCAGGGGTGTAAACTTTTGAACAGAATGAATGTGTGTACATTTTTCTTATTTTGCCTAAATTTTTTATTTTTTTATTTAGTACTACCCTTCGGAAGCTACAGAATTCAAAATTGTGTTTCCTTCTGAGGTATCACTGAGTGTTTAAATCTTTTGTAATAATTGATTATGAGTCCCTCAGTTGTCCTTAGTGTGAAAAAATGGATCTCAAAATCATATAGTCATTGTTGGAAAGGGTTCAAATACACAAAATGCTGAAAAACCTAAGAATTTGTGGGACCTGAAGGATTTTTCTAAAGAACAGCAGGAAGTGTAACTGTTCAGGACAAACAAGGGACTCATGAACTACTATCACTAAAAAAAGCTGTGAATCATTCAGGTAACAACACAAATTCAACTATTCTTATTCTTATTTAGATCAGTACTAAATAAAAAAAATAACTTGCATCTTGTATGATCCCTCTTATTTTGCAGATTCTGCAAGGTGTATGTAAACTTTTGACCTCAACTGTAGATATTGTAAATGTTGCACTATTTCATACTAGATTTGTCCTACTCAGGTTCAGGCAGTGGTTTCAATCATCAAGCCACTGAGCATAGAGGCCCAACTACAGATGTGATGGTCCACTTAATTTGAGCGGAAACAAGCTTGGTGTGTCTCAGGATGTCTGTAATGTCTATTAATCATCATACAATCAATGTTTAGTAGACATTAATCACAAACACCTTGACTTGTTTCTACATGTTTCATTCAGAAGTATTGTCTGTTGTTAAATGATAGGTATTTCTCAATGTTTATTAAAAGAATAGTTCACCCAAAAAGATCTGATGTTCATTAATTTACTCACCCGCATGTCCTTGCCAACCTGTATATGACTTACTTTCTTCTGTGACTCATAAAAGAAGATATTCTGAAGAATTGGCTTCCATCGATAAGGGTCACAAAAAAACGGAAAATATCTTGTTCCACAGAAGACACAAAGCTAAACAGGTATAGAATGACATAAGGGTGTGTAAATGATGACAAAATGATCCCTTTAACATTTTCTATGAGTTAAACAATGTGTCTGAGCTTATTTAGCTGATGGAGTAGCTCAAATCAACCAACAGTGTCACAAAAAACGTTGTTTTGGTATTTTGTTATATTAAGTGATTTGTAAAATAAAGTAAATAAAAAATTCTTGCTCTGCTGCAATATTTATTCCTCTTCTTATACAGGTTAAAACGTAGTCAAAAGTTTACATACACCTTGCAGAATCTGCAAGAAAATAATAGTTGAATTTATAAAAATGACCTTTTTCAAAAGTTTGCATACACTTGATTCTTGTTAATGTGTTGTTACCTGGATGATCCACAGCTGTTTTTTTTTTTTGTTTAGTGATAGTTGTGCATGAGTTCCTTGTTTGTCCTGAACAGTTATTTGTTTTTTTTTTTTTGGTTTCTTTTGGTTCTTCAGAATTTTTATGTATTTGAACCCCTTCCAAAAATGACTGTATGATTTTGAGATCCATCTTTTCTCACTGAGGACTCATATGCAACTATTACAGAAGGTTCAAATGCTCACTGATGCTCCGGAATGAAAAAAAACAATGCATTGAGAGCCAGGGGTGTAAGCTTTTGAATGGAGTGAGGATGTGTACATTTTTTTATTTTGCCTAAATATTATTATTTTTTTTACTGCCCTTTAAGTACTGCCCTTCAGAAGCTATTTACATGTTTCCCAAAATATTTTTCTGAAGAACAGTGGGCAGTTTAACAAGGGACATCTTTTATATGAAATATATTTTATGTGAAATATATTATTTAGGTCAGTACTAAATAAAAATAACATAACGTAATTTCTTTTTAACATTTTGCTAAAAAGAAATTACATTTTGCAGATTCTGCAAGGTGTATGTAAACTTTTGACTTCAACTGTACTTTCAGTGTTAAGGAAGTTTGATTTATGAAGTTTATTTATTCATTGGCTTCAAGACAGTTAATGGTCACATCCATTTCTTTAAACCTAAAATGTCCATAATGCGGGAAGAAATGACTACAAGAGTCACAGCAGTGTCATGTCCATCAGCAGGAAAAATCCAAACCTCTTTAGAATAAAATGTGCTTTATTTGTTGTTGTTTCCATGTGCTTTGGGGTAAATACATACACAAAACACAAGAGAATAAACATGAAAATACAAATAAAAACAAAGTAATGTACACATAAATATGTATGTACATAAAAGTCTAATAATGCTTTGATTTTCACATTTAGTTCACTGTTAAAAACACCTTCTGTTATCTGCTGCTGGCTATTATTTGGCACAAATATCCAAATAGATACTCATGTATATTATAGTATATGGATAAAAAGTGCAGAGTGGGGAGTACATGTTGCTGTCAATGGGCAGCAAGGCCTCCTGCTCATCCCCGCCCCCAATGCAATGTTGACCAAAAACCAGCATGAACATTCACTCAACTTATTAGCACACACACTAAACTATAGCCTGACACCCAGCTTTAGTGCGCAAAACTCCAACACAGCACTTACTGAACGGGATAAAAGGTACGTTTGGCTGCGAAACTAACTTATCAGAAATACATGCAGACAAAAACGAGTAAGCTACATATGTGTGAGGTTATAAGCGTGTCAGTTTTCCCGCTTTCTGCGGGAGCTAACTGTTAGCATCCTGAGGGGAAACAGTGCTAGCTGAAGTGCTAACAGAATCGACAATAACCCAGCCCTCTCACATCCGAGAAGCAGTAGGTGAACATATTTGTAAATTTTATTCTGTAGAATTAAGAGCATAGCTGTTTTCATCGAAATGTGTCGTCGACGCGTATAAGTCCGTCGTGAAAAACAAACGCACGACTTTTCGTAAAAGTTAGCGCAAGCTGTCCGCGCAAGCAGATATTCAGTTCAACCAGGCGTGTCTCTCTGTCTTTCGTCAGCATAAGCTAAGCAGCTAACAAAGAGGCCAGGTATACATACATATTCCATCCGTGATTGTACCTGCCGTAGACATTATATTCCGCACGAAGCGCATAATTAAACACCGTGATGTTTCCGTCCGTTTCTTCAGTCGCACGGCTGTTTTCGGAAGTCTGTCAGCCGCCGTGACTTCGGCCAGGATTTCCGGCTGCTTTTACATCTGCCCTTCTCTTGTTTTGTTTCCGTTTCTTCCATTTCCGTTTTAACTTTCCAGAATCAAAAGTCTTGATGTGTAGCTACCCCTGAAAGTTTCAGAAGTTTTAAAAAGTCGTCTTTTACGCTCAAATTTGCGGTTATATTACGAAACCCAAAAGCACTCCAACATGGCAACTGCGTTTGTATCGATTCGCGCGTCGTCTTCCCACCCAGTGGCTGGTGGAAATTATATTAATAAAATATTGCGTTTAAATCCACACGCTAAAAAAAATAAACGGATGACCAAATGGATTGCATAGTTAATCAATAAGTGCGCCTCCTGTGTTTAATAAGAGTGCTAAAGTAGGGAAAATGCCATGGTGGGCCTGTACTAAAGCAAAGCCTCGGTGTTGCGTTAGAGTTTATTGGACTTCAGAGACAGAGTGCGTTAACCTGACAGTTTAGTGACTTTCAGTCACATTTATGTGTTTTGTATGACTTTGTGTTTATTAAAATGCTAAAAATAATGTACAATTAAATATTTCAAATTTTCTTTTTAAGCATATACATATAAGTAGGTAACACTTTACAACAATGTGTTATTTGTTAACATTAGTTACCGTGAACTAACAATGAACAACACTTCTACAGCATTTATTCATCTTACTTACTGTTCAGCATGTGCTAATACGTTTTAAAAATCATATCTGTAAATGCCTTGTGAACATGTACAAACAATAAACAGTTGTGTTTATATAAATTAACATTAACAAATGTGACCCTGGACCACAAACCCAGTCCTAAGTAGCACAGGTATATTTGTAGCAATAACCAAAAATACATTGTGTGGGTCAAAATGATCTATTTTTCTTAAATGCCAAAAAACATTAGGATAATAAGTAAATATGTTCCATTAAGATATTATGTAAATTTCCTACCATGAATATATCAAAACTTAATTTCTTATTAATAGTTGTAATAGTTGCCAAATATTGTCCTATTATAACAAACCATACTTCAATGAAAGGGTCAAAACATTTACCCTTACGGCTGGTTTTGTGGTCCAGTGTCACAAATATTAACAAATGCTGCAAAAATTCAAATGTAACGAATGCTCATTGTTAATGTTTTAACCAATGTTAACAAATGATACCTTATTGTAAAGTGTTACTGATAATATTTACACACTTTCTTGTGATTAACTGCAAATTTTTTTTAATGAATTTGCTTTATAGTTAGACAAGGAGTTGAAGGGATGTCAAAAAGTGAGACAGAGGAGATGATTGAAATTGAGATAGATGGACGGGAGAAACAGGAGTGCCTAGAGGAAGGGTAAATGCTTTTTCCGTCTTTCTCTTCCTTTTTTACTTTCTCTGTTTGATGTGTAGAGGAATCATCTCATTGTGGAATGTGTGTCTTGTGCCTGTGAAATGATCTGTTTCATGTCACCAAATGTCAGGATCGAGGAGCAAACCATCACAGCGGCTGAACTGATTACCCAAGACATTGACATCAATGAGCCGATCGGTAACCTGAAGAAGTTACTGGAGCCTCGTCTTCAGGTCCCGCTGGATGGATATGATATTTGTCTGCAGGATATCCTAGTATGTTCTTCAATATTAATCTAATATTATTTGAGTGCATTCATTGTGTTAATGGGCTAAGCTCTCTGCTCCTTTTCTCCTGTAGTTACATCCTGATCACAGCCTGTTCGATCAAGGAGTGAAGACAGATGGCACAGTACAGCTCAGCGTGCAGATCGTCACAAAACAGGGTAACAGTTTACAATGATCTCCTCATATTGCTGTTGGACAAATCTCAACTTGTCAACATGCCCTTCAGACAAATAAAAATATTTGGGTAGTTGAATGTCCTGCGGGGTGACGTGCTGTGTTTTAAATGGCACTTAGCTAATTCTTTTATAATTACACATGCAGCTTTTATGAGCTCATAGTAATTGAGAGACTACATGAGTATTTGCCCTTTCAGAACATAATCACACTTAAACTAACTAAGTGGAATAGAAAATATTGGAAATTAGATCACCAGTTACATAAGATATAGTTTACTTTATATGTTCATTTTAATTAAATTCTAAGATAGAGCTTCATTAAAAATGTTAACCATTTACAGCAATAATAAAACATGAACATCAACTTAACTTGCTTGTGGGTTTGTGGTCTGTTTTAGGTGAAGAGAAATTGAATATTCTGGAGATTGTGAAACCAGTAGAGACTGTGGAGGTGGTGATCGATCCAGATGCGGCTGCTGGTGAGGAAGCCCATCTGGTGGAGGATGGACACGTGATTGCAGTGGAGCGAGCCGCAATTCCTGATGAGACTTCAGAGCAGGTGACCCGCTGGGCGGCCGCATTGGAAGGGTACCGCAAGGAGCAGGTTCGACTGAACATTCCCTATGGTGAGTATTCCATTGATGTTAACATGTTTCAGAGTTAAATCTAAATATTTTATGGATATTGTAAAAGGGTCTACGCACAAGTATTAGGCGCTTTCGCACCGCGTAGTTCTAAAGAACTCAGTTCTAGGAACTAACCAGCATATGGTAGTTCTTAGAGAACCAATTTCCCCCTCGGGCCATTTTCTTGGTTGTATACACACCGGCAGCAGGAACTCTGAAGCGGCGGACAGCGACGTCTTTATTCCCGGCATTTGCAAATGTCCACAACTGGTAAATGGAGGACGCCGTGATCGGAATTGTTTTTGTTGTGTGACGTGGGTTTCGTGATAATGGAGATGGAATGTAAACACACAATTAATGCAAATTAAAAGAGCACAAAAATCTGACTAGATCTCCTATGACAACTTGCAGTGTTACGTTTAATTAAGGCTGAGAAAAGAACAGAACAACAGGTAGCTAAATGCTGTTATTATCGCTGTTTTCTATGTTCGTGGAGTAAATATTTTTGCACAGCATTTTAAAAATACTGGGTAGTCAGTGTTTTGTATGCGTTTGGTCCTACTCTGAAGTGTAAGCTAATTTAGTTCCCCCAAACAGAGTTCCTTGAAATAAATTTGTTTGTAGTTCCTGCGGTGTGAGCATGCCAAAAAAAAAGGGTATTTTTGTCAGTAGTTTCAGGAACTATGAATAGGTTCCTCTGGTGCAAAAGCCCCTAATGACTACTCTATTATTACACATACACAACTGTTCAGAAATTTGGGTTGGTAAGGTTTTTATTTTATTTAATTATTCATTTTAAAGCACACCAGTGCTGCATTGATTTGAGCACTGCAATTTTCAGCAGCCATTACTCCATTCTTTAGTGTCGCATCTCGCATGATATTTCAGAAATCATTCTAATATGCTGATTTGGTGCTCAAGAAACATTTCTTATTATCCAGGTAAAAATATTTTTGTGGAAATCATGTTTTTTTTCAGGATTTTTTGATGAATACAAATTCAAAAGAACAGCATTTATTTAACAGCATTTAAATAATTTCATACATCATAAAGTCTGAAATGACAATGCAGTTTTGAAATTAATTATTTAATTTATTAAATGTAATTATAATGATAGAATTCATATCAATTACACCTGATATTTTTTATAGTAAATCATTTTATGTTATTGCTCTTTTGTTGGTTTTGATTGCTTCTATTGTCCTCATTTGTAAGTCACTTTGGATAAATCTGCTAAATGACTAAATGTAAATGTAATATAATACTATTCAGTTTGGTAAATGCTGCAGTACATTTTTAGAGTTGTGGAATCGAGTCGCATGACTTGAGACTTGACTCAGACTTGAGTCCCAAATTTGATGACTTGTGACTTGACTTGACATAATCAAAAAAGACTTGTGACTCGACTTAGACTTTGACAGCAATGACTCGAGACTTGACTTGGACTTGAACCCTGTGACTTGGCAAGTCTTTATGGCCCACCTTTACAAAAAAAAAAACTGATCAGTATAGGCTGCTTACTGAAGCGTATGATCACATTGGTATGATTAGCGCAGATTTTGACATTGAGCCAGAGAGGGACTCACAAAGTGAACGCTTGTATTGTTTTTATTTAATGTCACGTAATCACTATAAACCACTTATAATAATAATAAGAAGAAATGCCGATGTATATTGAAACAGCAGTAGCCTAATAATTTGCTAAACCTTTCAAACATAATTTTTTGGGACTTGTCTGTCTTGACTTGGGACTTGACGTGAGACTTGAATGCAAAGACTCGAGACTTACTTGTGACTTGCAAAACAATGACTTGGTTTCACCTCTGCATTATCAGATCAGATAGCAGTATGATTTAATGAGCTTTGTGTGTTTGTCTGCCAGATCCGGTGCAGTGGACAGCAGATCAGGTGATTCACTGGGCAGTTTGGGTTATGAAGGAGTTCGGCATTGAGGAAATGGAGGTGGGTGGCATTCACATTCCCGGCCGCCAGCTCTGCGGTTTTAACCAGGAGGAGTTCCTTCAGAGAGTTCCCAGCGGAGAGATCCTGTGGAGCCACCTGGAGCTTCTACGCAAGTGTAAGTTTTGCAAAGGAAAGCGTGCGTGGGGTGTGTGTTCTCCCACAAAACCTTCTCTATTACAATATTTTGAGTTTGTTTTTAATCTCTCTAATGCTCTGTGCAGATGTACTTGCGAGTCAGGATCAGGGTCAGGAAGCAACAGTCACCATTGATCAACGTGAGTATCAGTACAGTTGCTTTTGCTCAGTTTTATCAACAAAAGCACCTTTTGACTACCTTCTTGAATAACACTTCATATATAACCTGCACATGACTTGCTTGAAGGGCAGTTTGTGTCTCTAGGCAACACTTAAGCTTTTCAATGAAAGGAGCATGTGTTAGTCTTCTGCGTAACACAGTTTCTTGATATTCACCAGCTGTGCAGATCATTCCTGCCCCTGTGCAGCAGGCCACACCCACAGCCATTAAGGTGATGAAGCACAACAAAACACCCCGAGCCCCCCGAATCTCAGGAGAGGAGCGCAGCTCCCCTGGCAACCGCACAGGTACATACAAACAAATCCAACAGATATTTCTATACATAAGCTAAGGTTATTATAAATGTGATCACGTTTATTTGAGATAAATGCATGCAAATACATTTAATTTTCTGTATAAATTGCATTTATTTATTTGCAATATATTTGGTTATATCATGTAGTAATAATGATGATGATAATGATATCAGTAATTCATTTTTTTTAAATTTTAAATTACTGTTCTAAAGTATGGGGCCAGTAAATTAAATTGACCAAAAGTGACAGTAATAACTTTAACAATATATATGAAACAAAATTGTATTTCAAATAAATGTTGTTCTATTGAAGGATTAGTTCACACCAGAATTAGAATTACTCACCCCCATGTCATTGTAAATGTACTTAGTTTCTTTTCTTCAGTTAAAAAGAAATGAAGGTTTTTGAGGAAAACATTCTAGGATTTTTCTCCATATAGTGGAATTCAATGGGAATCAGTGGCTTGAAGGTCCAAATTGTAGTTTCAGTGCAGCTTCAAATGGTTCTACATGATCCTAGCCAAAGAATTCTTATCTAGTTATCTAGATCTTATTTAGTGAAACGATTGATCATTTTCTACAAAAAAAATATGTTTACTTTTTAACCACAAATGCTCGTCTTACACTAACTCTGTGTCTATGACTTCATGCATCTTGTAGTCAAGTTGTGAAGGTCACACGTGACAGGTGAAGGACCGACCCAGTGTTTACAACATACAGCATTTGTGGTTAAAAAGTATATAAATTTGTATTTTTTCTAGAAAATGGCAGATTGTTTCGCTACGTAAGAAACTTATTTCTCAGCTGGGATTGTTTAGAGCCTTTTGAAACTGCAGTTTAAACCTTTAACCTGTTGGCCACCATTAAAAAAATCTGGAATGTTTTCTTCAATTTCTTTTTGACTGAAGAAGGAAGAACAAGAACATTTTGCATGAAATGGGGTGAGTAAATTACCAGGAAATTTTAATTCAGGAGTTTCCCTCAGAGAATCCTGAAAAATATATATCACAGAATGAGTTGCACAGGTGTTTTCAACATTGATTAAAAAATAAAAAAATAAAAAAATAAAAATTGAGCACCAAATTAGCATATTAGAATGATTTCTGAAATATCATATGGAACTGAAGACTAACGGCTGCTGAAAATTCAGCTTTGCTGTGACATTAAAAAAATAGATGGTAAAGTATATTAAAATAGAAAACATTTATTTAAAATTTTTATATTTCACAGTTTTACTGCATTTTTTATCAAATAAATGCAGCCTTAAGCATACATTTAAAAAACGTACTAACCCACCAAAGTCTCCTACTAAGAAAAACAGCAATAAGCAACACTGTAATAAATGCTTGTAGATCTGATTATGATTTTGTTGTCTGTCCACTCAGGTAATAACGGTCAGATTCAGCTATGGCAGTTTCTCCTGGAGCTGCTGACAGATAAGGACTCTCGGGACTGCATTTCCTGGGTGGGAGAGGAGGGCGAGTTCAAACTCAATCAGCCTGAGCTGGTAGCTCAGAAATGGGGCCAGCGCAAGAACAAACCAACCATGAACTACGAGAAGCTAAGCAGAGCTCTCAGGTACGACTGCATCATTTCCCCTCTCTAGTTTAGGTGCTTTTGGAGGGATGCAGCTAGCAATCAGGAATAATTCGATTTTTCAGTGTTACATATAAATTAGTGCTGTCAAAACTATCATGTTAACGCGGGTGATTAATTTTTTCCAGTTTAACAGCGTTAAAAATATTTAACGTAGGGACTGAGCTATTAGTTGGCCACCCCTACTCACAGCTGCTGCTTCTGTCTGTTTTCTTGACAAGAATTGCATTTATTTAGTCGCACATCAGACACTTTTGGCTAATCTCCTGAGGCCATAAGAGGGTGCATCAAGCAAAATGTTACTAATGCAGATTTATTCAATAGCGTGAAAAAAGTACATAATGTTTATACATCAATTTTAATTAATTAAGTTGCTTAAACAACTATAAACAAAACAGCTTTATGTATGTATGTATCTATGTATGAGTTTATTACAAAGGACCGAAAGCCAATCACACAGAGTACTTTTTTTATTTAAAAACATGAGATGCAGTGGATGGGGGAGAAAATGACGTTAACTTGCATTATTTTACATGGCTTTCTACACATGCTTCTCTTGTGCGAGATGCAAGTGCAACGGTGATAGATGTCCCTCTAGAAAATGTGCGAAATAATTCCTTCTGTGTGAACAGCTTAGTTTCAGTTTTGACGTAAACAAGATTTTCTCTGCATTGATGTTCTCTTTTTCCGCAATATTTTTAATGAACAACGCAGCAGCACCTCATCTAGTGGCTTCAGTTGGATAGGCTAATAAAAACATTATAATGCAAGACAATTACATTGTCCTCGCATCTTGTACCCCACTGATAAGGCTGCCTCCTTAAAGCACACCCAAAATTCAAATGCAATGTTTTTGCATTCGAATGTAGGTTTTCATTTAAAATTCGAAATTCGATTTTTTTTTTTTTGACAGCCCTAATTAGGGCTGTGCAATATATCGAACGATATTGTGAGGCGCGTTTAGTCAATGAAGCCGGTGCTTTGATTAGTAATAAATCTCCATCACGTGCGTTCCGCTCAGGTTCCGCTGGAGCGGCAATTGATACACAGAGACGTAAATCTCTGACAAGCTACGCCATATCGCGCTAAATATCGAATGCGCGCCTCACAATATCGTTCGATATATTGCACAGCCCTAGCCCTAATAGGAAGTAATAGCAGCCAAATAACCTAACAACCCAGCTGCTGTGATGTCTGTAAATCAAAGGATAAAATAAAACAGAGGAAATCAACAGCTTTTGTAGCTTTAAGGATTTATATGCAGTACAGACCAAAGGTTTGGACACACCTTTGAACCAAAGTTTTCTTTATTTTTATGACTATGAAAATTGTAGATTCACACTGAAGGCATCAAAACTATGAATTAACACATGTGGAATTATATACATAACAAAAAAGTGTGAAACAACTGAAAATATGTCATATTCTAGGTTCTTCAAAGTAGCCACCTTTTGCTTTGATTACTGCTTTGCACACTTTTGGCATTCTCTAGATGAGCTTCAAGAGGTAGTCACCTGAAATGGTTTTCACTTCACAGGTGTGCCCTGGCAGGTTTAATAAGTGGGATTTCTTGCCTTATAAATGGGGTTGGGACCATCAGTTGTGTTGTGCAGAAGTATATATAGTATATATATAGTATATATAGAATTAAATATAATTCCAAATGTTTTCATTTATAGTTTTGATGCCTTCAGTGTGAATCTACAATTTTCATAGTCATGAAAATAAAGAAAACTCTTTGAATGAGGTGTGTCCAAACTTTTGGTCTGTACTGAATGTTAAATGAATCCGTTAGTGTTTAATTTCCTAGTGTTTTATTTCCTACTGAAGCAAAATACACTACCAGTCAAAAGTTTTGAACAGTAGGATTAAAGAAGTCTCTTCTGCTCACCAAGCCTGCATTTATTTGATCCAAAGTACAGCAAAAGCAGTACAATTTTGAAATAGTTTTACTATTTAAAATAACAGTTTTCTATTTGAATATATTTTAAAATGTAATTTATTCCTGTGATCAAAGCTGAATTTTCAGCATCATTACTCCAGACTTCAGTGTCACATTATTCTTCAGAAATCATTCTAATATGCTGATTTGCTGTTGAAGAAAAATTTCTTATTAGTATTATTATCATCAATATTTAAAACATTTGAGTACTTTTTTTCAGGATTCTTTGAAGAATATAAAGATCAGCAATTATCTGAAAGAAAAGGCTTTTGTAACACTATACACTGTACCATTCAAAAGCTTGGAGTCAGTATAATATTTTGGGGAAAGAAATGATAGAAATAAATACTTTTATGTAGCAAGGATGCTTTAAATTGATCAAAAGTGACGATAAAGACATAATGTTACAAAAGATTTCTATTTCAGACAAATGTTGTTCTTCTGAACTTTCTATTGTTCAGAAACCTGACAAAATTCAACTGCTGTTTTCAACATAATAATAATAATAATGAATGAATGTTTTTTAAGCAGCAAATCAGAATATTAGAATGATTTCTGAAGGTTCATGTGTCTGGGGCAGTGATGCTAAAAAGCTTTCAAGTCACAGGAATAAATTACATATTAAAATATTTTCAAATATGTGATAAATGAAAATAGTTATATTACATCAAAAATATGTTTTTGCTGTACTTTGGATCAAATAAATGCAGACTTGTTAAGCAGAAACAAAATCTTACTTTTTAAAAACTTTTAACTGGTAGTGTATGACATTCATTACAATGGGTTTATGCGAAGAAGTTTGTTTAAATTAAAAGTTGTTCGTTTTTATGTCTAATAAATGTTAAAAGCAGTAGCTCTCAATTATACTGTAATGTTGAATGGCTATAGTCAATGGTTAAATGTTAGGAAAAAAAGAACAATTTCCTAGAGACATGATTTGTTGTTTCTACATTAATGTAAAGATTGATTGTGAAATAACTGTAATATAAAAGTATATTTAAAAACTTAATTTTAGGTGGGAGTAATTTTTACACCTGAATGAGAACACTAACTCTATGCATCAATCTTGCCTCCCCTAAACAGGTACTACTATGACGGAGACATGATCAGCAAAGTCCAAGGCAAGCGCTTTGTCTACAAGTTTGTGTGTGACCTGAGGACTCTGATCGGATACAGCGCGGCAGAACTCAACAGCCTGGTGACAGAGTGCGAACAGAAGAAACTCGCCCGGGTGCAGCTTCACGGCCTCGGTCAACCCGTCAACACAGTCACGCTGGCCACCGCCACAGGCCAACCCGTCACCACAGTCACTCTGGCTGCAGCGGCTTTAGAGAAAGACAGTTGAGGAGGGAGTGGCTCGTCACTCCCAGCCAATCAGGAGACAAGTTTCAGATGGGAGGATACCGGGTTCAACATTTGACTTTGGGCAGGGTGGGAAACAGCGGGTTTGTAAGCAGATGTGCGCTTTGTTACGAGTGTGTATGTACGCTTAGAGAGCGAATGCATGTATGTGTGAGTGTGTGAATGCGAGAGACAAAGTATAGATGATCACGTATGAGCTTTCAGTTTTTTGTACGCTTGTTCTCTGACTGCAGGGTAGCATCGGCTATATTTCCATTGTATATACTCTGTTTTTTGATAGCCACGTGGGCAGTGTATTTTGATATTTTCCATTTGTAAAGGATCTTTTCTTTTTTTATTTTCGAGTGTCCCGATTCCCTCAAGGTGAGGTACTTTTTCCTGTCCACCAGAGGGCAATAAAGAGACAGCTGGTTTTTGAATTGCCAGAGTCTTGCATAATGCAGCAGAAATCAAACACACCCTTTGTTTTAGCACAAACAAGACATCACGAGGACGTTGTATGTACATTCAAAACTTTATTCATGGGTTACAGTGTTGTAGAAAGCTTTTCCCCTTCTAAGCCAATGGGTTGAATAGATACTGAAGGAAAATGTCACGGAAAGAGCTTTCTTTGTTCCCTACTGACCACAGACACTCACCTCAGAGTGTCCACTAATCAGCACAACACCAGATTTTAGAGCTAAGGTAATTCTATACAGGAACGAAATGAGCAGTGTGCACTGTGACAGAACTGCACAATGTTTGTTTTAATGGCTGTCTCATACAATGTATTTTACAACAGTTCACATTTCCCTCGACATTAGGAGGTCGTTTCAAAAGACCCCATGGCATGAACTCATATTTCATATCTACCCGTTCCTTCCTACCTGCTCTGGCCTGTAAGGTGCTATGAGATACTTCAGTGAAACAATAAAAAAGGGGGGAGAAGGTGAGGTGTTTCTGTCCCAAACTGTGTTCGTGAATATCACAGACACTGGGGGGAATACAAAGAGGGGGAAAGTGGGACAAAAATCACACAATCCAAAAATGGTGGCTATTTCTGAAGCAAAATCCCACCACCGCTCCATTACCTCCCTTCCCTAATCCCGGCCCCGTACCAAATCCCGACATGGAATAAAACTTCATGAGGCAAAAAGGGCCTAGACCCTTCAGAGAAAAAAAGAAATGCCTAACAAACCAAAACGTGGGCTAATATTACACTTCATAATACAATACATACATCTTTTTCCAGCCCCATGCAACCTTTTAAGTGTGCGTGGCATGGTCCAAAAGAAAGAAAAAGCACACTTGGATTAAAGCATGTCCCTGTGACGATGTAGCCAAGCAGATTTTTTTCACTTATTTAAAATGTGATCACAAGAAGACAATAAAATGTACAATCCAGCTAAAATCTCTACATGAGAGAGAGGTCGTAATCTGCGCCTGGATCCAGAAACCATCTCTCTGTTAAAATTGCCATGCACTATATAGATACAGCTAGTTTCTGCCTTAATTCAATACATATTACACACAAAATAAAAACAAACATTCATTTCTTATCTCTGTTAATGTTTTTTGTACATTTTTCTTTTTTAATGTATGCATTTTTTTTAATTATGTTTTTTTTTGCTTTTTTTCAGAAAAAAAAACCTGAATGGAAAGTTTAACGATGAGTACGTTATTCGGCATCTGGTTGTTTGCGGTTGGAGCCTCGTGTAGCCAAACACAGCACAGCATCATTTGAGTGCCCAGGAAAAAGGAAGGAGGGAGAAGGAGGAAGGAAACGTGCAAACAAAAAGAAGCAGACGTGTACAGTAAGTGCTTAACAAAGCTCTGGAGGGGAACAAACATGGTCGAAATAAAACTGGATGCGCAGTGCTGTGATGGACAGGCATGGGAGCGCACAGATGGACCATCGTATTGACAGATGGCTAGATGGGCGGCAATGACACGTCACTCTTCTGTGCAAACTGAGCGAGTGCTCGTTTCGATTGGATGAAATGGTCAGGTGATGGAAGCCACTCTCATCTCTATGGTGACAGAGCTGACCGATAGTGTGGATGAGGGATCAGTCTGCGTTCTCTGTCCTGATGTAGTGGTGATGGTGATGGATGGTGGTGGTGATGATGACGAGGAGTGTGGGGATTTGAAGTGGTTCTTTAGTTCTGCATCTGCTCGAAGAACTTGTAGGTGGGGTTCTCATAGCCGTTCTGCTGCATCTTAGTGAGATGACGTTCCTCGGGGGTCACCGCTGCGTCCACCTGAGATGGACAAAAATTAGGTTTCATTAAAAGTGTTTGTTCAGGCCTAGACTAAGATTCCCAGTATTTATATGTGACCATGGACCACAAAACTAGTCTTAAGTAGCACAGGTATATTTGTAGCCACAGGCAAAAACACTTTGTATGGGTCGAAATGATCGATTTTTCATTTATGCCAAAAATCGTTAGGATATTAAGTAAAGATCATGTTCCATGAAGATTTTGTTCGTAAATATATCAAACTTCATTTTTAATTAGTGATATGCATTGCTAAGAACTTCATTTGGACAACTTTAAAGGCAGGTTTCTCAGTATTTAGATTATTTTGCACCCTCAGATTCCAGATTTTCAAATAGTTGTAGCTCAGCCAAATACTGTCCTGTTCCATATATCAATAGAAAGCTTATTTATTCATATTTCAGATGATGTATAATTATCAGTTTAAAAAAATTTACCCTTATGACTAGTTTTGTTGTCCAGGGTTACATATACTATTAGTATTTATTTATATTTTATAACTAACCCTTACTTTAATATTTTCAGTTTTTATTTTAATGTTAGTCTAAATTTCAGTATTTTTTCAATCTTTTTTCATTGTTATGATTATTTTATAAATGTTTCCATTTCAGTTTTTGACTTAGTACTTTTAGTATTTCAACTTGAATGAAAAATAGGAATGTTTTCTAACCAACTGACATAAAATAAGATTTTCACCTAAAATGTATATTTTATTTCAGCTTTGTTTTAATAAGTAAAAAAGTTTTGGGCCTTTTGAAAGTCCTTCATGTTTATTGGATACCCAAAAAAAATTTCTGGCCAAAATTTTAAAATATACGTTATATTTATATAATGTGTTAAACTGAAGCTCAATGAAATATATTTTTGAAATGGCCAAAAATATATTGGTTGAGAATTTACATACATATATTTTAATACATATATAAATAAGCAACTTAACAAATATTATTTTTGGCATTTTTTTTGTATATTTTTAAAAATATTTGTAAAATTATTTTAAAAAGACTGCACTCAGAAAGATATATGCCACTGAATAAAAAATAAAAAAGGTTATTGCAACTTTTTATCTCATAATTCAGACTTTTTTTCTCAGAACTGAGCAATATAAACTTGCAATTCTGAGAACATATTAGTCTTTTTCCCCTCTCATAATTAGGACTTTTTAACTTGCAATTAAGTTTATATCTCACAATTCTGAGAAAAAAGCCAGAACTGTGAGTTTTTATCAATTGCGAGTCAAAATTGCGTGATATGAAGTCACAATTCTGACTTTTTTCCCTCAAAATTGCAAGAAATAGTCAGAATTGTGAGATAAATTTTTTTTTTCCACAAATACGAATTTGCATCTTGCAATTCGGACTTTTTTTTCTCAGCATTGAGATATTAACTCACAATTGCGTGATTAAAAATTTCCTAATTTTGAGGGGGAAAAAAAAGAATGATACGCATTTGTGTGTTATAAATTCAGAATTGCGAGATATAGACTTGCAATTCTGAGAAAAAAGGTCAGAATTGTGAGATACAAACTAGCATTTGTGAAAAAGAAAATCAGAATTGTGTTATAAAGTCAGAATACCGTGATATAAAGTCAGAATTGGGAATTACATAATATAACCTAATAATATAACCTCAGAATTGCCAGATAAAAATCACAATTCTGACTTTTTTTTCACAAATGTGTTTGTATCTCACAATTCTGACGTCTTTCTCACAATTCTGACTTTTTTTCTCAGAACTGTGAGATATAAACTCACAATTGCAAGTTAAAAAATCTTAATTTTGAGGGGGAAAAAAGACTATGTTCTCAGAATTGAGTTATATCTCGCAATTCTGATTTAATAACTCACAATTGTGTGTTATAAAGTCAGAACTGCAGGTGCAAGATATAAAAAAAACATCACAATTGCAGAATATAAACTTAATATCTCACAATTATGACTTTATAACTAGAAACTGCGAGTTTATATAATGCACTTCTGAGTAAAAAGTTAGAATTGCGAGAAAAAAAGTCAGAATTGTGTGATAAAAAGTCTCTTATTTTTTAGTTTTACCATTTTATTAATCTCAAGACAGTCTGCACATCATAAAATGGCCATGGAAAGATATGTATAGAACATGTTGTCTCTCACCTCAATAACTCCATGGTGAATAGAAGTGTACTGCTTCTTCCTTAGCATAACCAGAGTGATTACGATGACAGTTGCGATGACAACTCCACCCACCATCAGCCCAATGATTGCCCCCTTATTAGAGCCCATGTCTTCTGCAAGGAACATCTGATTCAACACAAACACATCAGTTACATTTTACAATGTGAAATATTAAATACACACATTATATATTATCTCTATATTTTTTTAGCTAAATATTTGCATAAATTGTTGTACCAGTCTCTTGTCACGAACATCATAACCAGCATTGTGCCTTTCCTCAATGTCAAGCCGAACCTTTGGAATCTCTACAAACAACCACACATATGAACATAATCATTAGATATTTGTAGCAATAGCCAAAAATACATTGTATGGGTCAAAATTATAAATTTTTCTTTTAGACCATGGGTCACATTTGATATTAAACAAACTAATGGGTGAAAATAACACACTTACCGGGTCTTGTAGGCAGACCCCTTTCTGGAATTGGACGGGCATCTACGGGTTCAACTGAATAAGGCAAAAAAAGCTGGTCAGTCTCTTCTAAACGCAGAGTTTATGCTCAGCAAGGCTGCATTTATTTGATCAGAAATACAGTAAAAATAGTTAAACATTAAAAAAGTGAAATATTAGAATTTAAAAGAACTGTTTACTATTAATATATTTAAAAATGTAATTTATTCTGTGATTTCAAAGTTTCAACATCATTATTCCAGTCTTGAGTCACATGATACTTCAGAAACCATTCTAATATGCTGATTGGGTTCTCAAAAAACATTAAACATCAGTGTATAGTTGTATATTATTGGTTGCTCTGTTTATGGTGATCATGAAAATGGGTCATTTAAACATTTGCAGTTCAGTTACAGCTGAGTCAGTGTGCAAATGTTTACCATGGTTGTCAGTGTTGGCCTGGTTGAAGCTTTCGGGGTGGATGAACCCTAGGCCGTCCTGCTCTGGTGGCAGGTTGTCCAGGGGGGTGGTGCTATCAAGCAGGTCAGGCATCAGGGCATCATTCCCATAGCTCACCCTCATCTTACTCTGGAGAGACGACAGCTGTTGGGTGACTTCAGCCTGGTCACGTTGAATTAGCAATGCTGTTGAAAGAAAAGATGAGAGACATTTTTAAAAAGCAGATTATAATATAAGATTAAATATAGTAAGTTTAATAATAAATAGAATTTCTAAGCATTAACTACCATTTAAAAGTTTAGGGTCAGTATTTGTTCCTTTTCTTTTTTGCAAGAAATTCGTATTTTTGTTCAGCAAAGAGGCATTAAATTTGATCAAAATTATTAAGCAGCAAAATATTAAAAGAGACCTATTATGCACCTATGTATGGAATATAAGTCTCAGGTGTCCTCAAAATGTGTCTGTGAAGTTTCAGCTCTAAATACCCCACATATAATTCATAAAATAGCAATCAGAAAGCCGCTGTTTTCGTGCATTTCTCTTTAAATGCAAATGAGCTGCTGTTCCTGCCCCTTTTCCAAAATAGGCAATGTCTTTCACAGGTCCTACCTCAGATATTATGCCAAAAAACATCTGTTTGGTTTTGATTATCATGTTTATCGCACTGAAATCATGCGTTTTAAAGCCATATTAGTTTACTGTTTCACGACATGTGAGTACTAAAGTTCTCTTTCATGTCTAATTGCGCTTAAACTGCCAAATACACACAAGTTTATGTTAAAAACACACAAGTTACAAAAACAGTCGGTTATGTTTTTGAAGGTAAACAGCTGCAAAAGAAATCACATGTTTATATTAGATCTGTGTGGCAGCAGCCTAATATTCAGTAAATAAATCAATAAATCCACTGCTCTCGTCTCCTCTGAGGCTGGGACTCCAAATAGTGTTCTGTGTTCATCTATGCAGCCAAAGACAGAACAGTAAGCATGCTTTGCGCAAACTTTTGCCATGGCGTTAAAACTGGTACACCGTTGTCACTTGCAAAAACAAAATGGCGGCGCCATGGGTGGAAACATGCAGATTAAGGGGCGCTAATATTATAATGAGATCCCCTCTCTACGTCACACGTATTAGAATGATTTCTGAAGGATCATGTGACACTGAAGACTGGAGTAATGATGCTGAAAATTCAGCTCTGCAATCACAGGAATAAACTAGATTGTATAATATACTAAAGCAGAAAACATTTTAAATTTTAAAATGTTACATTATTTTTTATTTTTTCAAATTTTCAATAAAAAAAAATCAAATTTTCTGTGTTTACTGTATTTTTGATCAAGTAAAAACAGCCTTAGTAAATATGAGAGACTTCTTTTAAAAACTTTTAAACATCTTACGGACCCCAAAATTTTGAATAGTAGTACATGTGTGTTGCAGCCAAATAAACCACCTTTCACTCACCCACTTGATCTTGGATTTCATTAGCCACTTGTGGCACCTTGTATAGATACCCCAAGGATTGGTTCATGCGTTCCTCAATCACACGCAGATGGGTCATCACCTACGGGTACAAGGAATAGTTCACCCAAAAATTTAAATTTGATGTTTAGGTGTAGGTGACTTTGTTTCTTCAGTAGAACGCAGAGATTTTTAACTCTAACCGCTGCAGTCTGTCAGTCATATAATGGCAGTCAAAGGGATCCACGGCTTTGAGAGTCAAGAAAACATACACAGACAAAACCAAATTAAACCATGCGGCTAGTGACGATACATTGAGGTCTTAACACACAAAACAATCGGTCTGTGCAAGAAACTGAACAGTATTTATATAATTTTTAAGCTCTGATCCACCGCAATGTCAAACCGTCCTGAGCGCGTTCACAACAGCCGGCATGTGACGAAGAGCAAGCAACCATAACTTTAGTCAATCAGGCTCAAAAGTTGGGAGTTGGTGAAAGTCAACACTCCCGGATGAGTTTGCACAAGTTTTTTTGACTCTCAAAGCCGTGGATCCCATTGACTGCAATTATATGACTGACAGACTGCAAAAATCTTTGTGTTCTACTGAAGAAACAAAGTCACCTACATCTCGGGTGCCCTGGGGGTGAGCAGGTAAACATAAATTTTTTAATTTTAAGTTATCCCTTTAAGTTTACAGCAGGAAAGAACAACTTGACATAATCTTACAAATGGTCGAATCTGAGATGCCTTCTTGGGATCCACCTCTCGCACATGCTCAAAGTGTTTGAGAGTATGCTGCCTATCTTTCTGCTCCGCTCGTATGTACTTCTTCAACAGATTAAGGACCTGCCGAGGCTGTACGAGGCAGGACAAAGGAGAAAACAGGTTTTCTTGTTTAGCAGTTGCTATTTATCCATAAAACAGACATTAGACTAGCAGATGAGAGCAAACAAATGACATTTGTGCAACATAGCCATAGTCATGAATTACAAACAAAATGGCATGAGTGTGAATACCCGAGGCTGGTCAGATTGCAGAGCGCTAAGGTAGCTTTCCAGTGCCTGGCGACGACGGTCGTTCAGCAGAGCTTCCACTCGTGCCATGTGGGTTTCTACCAGCTGCTGTCTCTCCCCGGCTGCTTCTTTCTCCAACGCCTCCACCTTCTCCTGGAAGCGCTATAGAAACACGAATGAACACAAAGCCAGGAGCCATTTAATCCTGAGGTAAAAAATACCGCAAGCCTTTCAACCCCCCCTCCACCCTCCACTTTAATGGGAACTGTATGCTGTACTACTAAATCTAAATGCACTTGAACCGCAACCCCGCTAAGTGCTTTACATAACAGGTTTACAAATCGCTACATTATATGAACAATAAATGTTGTTTACTCTCCGCCGTTCACTGCTTATGAATCATCAGCCAACATATCCCATTCACAATTATCAAGCGGTGAAAGTTTACCTGAATTATGGTTTTCTTATCAGCACGAGGAAGGTTCTTCGCCTGTCTCTCTGCCTCCTCCCATTCTCTCATCACCTGAACAGAGATAAGACAAATGGAAATCAAATGGATTCTGAACACTTGTTCACTTGTTTTTTTTTTTTTGAGTCCCTTGTTTGTCCTTAACAATTAAACCGACTGCTGTTCTTCAGAAAAACCCTTTAGGTCCCACAAATTCTTTTTCAGCATTTTTGCATATTTAAACCCCTTCCAACAATGACTGAATGATTTTGAGATCAATCTTTTCACACTGAGGACAACTAAGGGACTCATATGCAACTATTACAAAAGGTCCAAATGCTCACTGATGCTTCAGAAAGAAACACAATGCATTAAGAGCCGGGGGGTGAAAACTTTTGAACAGAATGAAGATGTGACATTCTTCTTATTTTGCCTGATTATCATTTTTTTTTCATTTAGTACTGCCCTTTAGAAGCTACAGAAGATACTTACATGTTTCCCAGAATACATAATAAGTTTAATTTACCCTGATCCTCAAATTCAAAAAGTTTTCACCCCCCTGCAATGTATCTCTCTACTCAGGTTCCCACCTCTGACATTTTCTCTCTGTGTTTGGCCTCCAGGCTCTCCTTTGCTTTCTGGAAGCGGGTGTGCTCATTCATATCTCCTGGGGCTTCCAGGTAACGATCCACAGCATCAGCAGGGCTCGGGGCCATGGTTGGCACTAGAGAAAGTGAGAAGTCTTGTTTAGTGAAAGCCAAAAAACAGATAAATGTGTGCCAGAGAATCTTCCTTACGGCAAAGAGAGTGAAGACTCCTGGGAAAGAATAGCTAGTTTAGGTGCAGGTTAAAAAGGTTAGCAGAGGCAGAAACATTTATGTGAGACTGCTTTTGGCAAAGGTTGCTATACGGCATGTATTAGGTGCACTCAGAGAGTTAAAAAGAGTTTTCATGCTGGAAAATCATCCAGTATGGTACATCTGTGTATATACAATATGTGGCATAACTTTGTTGCTGAGCTTAATTTGTAATAATTAATTAATAATACACGATAAGACCAGAAATGTAAAAAGTATTCAATTTTACTCTCAATTTTCATTTTTAAAGACATGCGGATATGTTCCAATGCAGTGAAATTTTTAAGTGGCATAAGTGTCTAAATACTTTTTTGTGCCGCTGTATGTGTGTGGGGTATGTGAGAGCTGTATTTTAAGTGAGTGTTCTGTAGCAGCTCCTGTGAAGCTGCTGTGACACTTTCTGACAGCGAGCATGCGGGAACAGCCAGACCGGCTGCGAGGAATATGCCCTGTCAGGATGAGGGCTGCTCTGCTGTCACTTTCCCACAGAGTCCAGCATTGTGCTTAACCGAGCGGAAACCGCCTACTGAACCGCTGCCACAGACTGGTCTGACCAGAGGCCGACTAAAGCTCCATCACTGGCCCACACACAGAGATAAACACAAACGGAGAGAGAGAATGGGGGAGGTACGTACAGAAATGCAGTGTTCAGCAGGTTAAGAAATACACTCACTGACATGCAGGTGTCCTCAAAACAGACAAAAGCACAAACAAACATTCAGGCTTTCTAATTTGTAAGTATCTACTCGAAATCTCTGGAGGCTGACACTCAAAAACCACTGTAACTGCAGTATGGAGAGCTGAATCATAAATAAATAAATAATAAAGAAGAAAATAAATAAGTAAATAATCCTAAAACTACTAAATATGTACATTTAAAAATTATGGATAAGTAGTTTAAGACATATTTCACCATATAGAATATAATATACTTGCAGAGACAACATTTCTAAATAAAAAATATTATATATAGTATATTTGTAATACTCTGTAAAATTATTGCTTTCTGGAGCATTCTGCCACTGAATAATTTTTTTTTTTTAAAGTAATTGCGACTTTTTATGTGACAATTCTGACTTTTTTTATCACAATTGCGAATTCATATCTTGCAATGTTGACTTTTTTTCTCAGAATTGTTGCAATTGTGTTATAAAGTCAGAATTGTGAGATTCTGAAAATTCTTGTAAAAAATGACTTTTTTTTCTCAGAATTGCATGATATAAACTCACAATTGCAAGAAATAAAGTCAGAATTGCGAGATAAAAACTCAACATAATTGCATAATATAAATTTGCAATTGCAAGAAATAAAGTCAGAATTGCAAGATAAAAACTAAATTCTGACTTTTTTCCTTGCAATTGCGAGTTTGTATCTCGCAGTTCTGACTTTTTTCTAGCAATAGCGAGTTTATATCACACAATTCGTACTTTTTTCTCGCAATTCTGACTTTTTTCGCAGAATTCTGAGAAAATAACTCACAATTTGGACAAATAAAGTCATAATTGCATAATATGAACTCGCAATTGCAAGAAATGAAGTCAGAATTGCGAGATAAAAACTCAATTCTGACTTTTTTCCTTGCAATTGCGAGTTTATATCTCGCAAGTCTTACTTTCTTCTTGCAATTCAGACTTTTTCCCCCCAGAATTCGGAGAAATAAAGAATTACATCACAATTTTAAGAAATACAGTCAGACTCAGAATTGCATAATATAATTTCGCAATTGCAAGAAATAAAGTCAGAATTGCAAGATAAAAACTCAATTCCTTTGAATTGGAACTTTTTTCCTTGCAATTGCGAGTTTGTATCTTGCAGATCTGACTTTTTCCTCACAATAGCAATCTCGCAAGTCTTACTTTTTTCACAATTTTGACTTTTTTTCTCAGAATTGTGAGATATAAACTTAAAATTGTAAGTTATAAAGTCCAATTTTGAGCGGGAAAAAAGACTGATATATCTCACAATATTTTAATTTTCTCACAATTCTGACTTTTGACTATTTCTCAGAATTGCGACTTTATAAATTTGAGATAAAATTAAGACACTAATGCACAATTATGAATTTTTTCTCAGAATTGCGACTTTATATCTCACAATTCTGAGAAAAAATTCAGAATTGTGAGTTTGTATCTCAACTTTATCTCACAATTCTTACTTTTGACTATTTATCAGAATTGCGACTTAAAAAAACAGAATTGTAAGTTTGTATCAGACGATTTTGACAAAAAAGTCAGAATTGGAATCTAAATTCACAAATGCGAGAAAAAGGTCACAATTATCTTTTTTACAATTTTTATTCAGTGGCAGAAACAGGCATCTATAATAAACATTAAAAATAACAGCGAAACAAAAAATTGTTTTAGACTATTTTTTACTTTGTTATTAATAACCATGCTCTTTTGCCTATATTTGTATAATTCAGTTAATCACACACTTTACAAATTCCATCTTTTGGCCATCAAGTTCCAAAATAAATAAATACATTTATTTATTAATTTATTGTAACCTAATGCACAAAAGAGATGTTTAAATCCAGCATCAGTGCCCAAACAGCTTCCCACTGTCTAACAGCAAACTCAGAACAGTTTCAAAACAGTAAAACTAACTAGTCTCTCACCACCACTGATTTAACTTATTTTAAATGGTAGATCACAATAATCTTATTTCTTTTACCATGGTGCTGTATACTCAGGAGACACAGATGGAGAATTAAAGAAAGTTCCAGCGAAACGACAGCAGAAGGTTAAACTCCTAGAACAAGACGATCTGCCTATACAGTCACCTCAGAGAGACCTGTAATCCATGCGAGCTAAAGCATCCAGCCATCTGCTGAGCTTGTGAGTTTGGCACGAATGAAGCGAAGAAAGTGAGAAAGAGATGATGTGCTGGTTAGCGGAGAGATGAACTTCCTCTCAGGAGACGTCTGGACTTACACACGCTGCTGCTGCAGACAGCCATGCAGTACTCCTCTGATTCAAAGTTATTGCGGTTGCCCCCGCAGCCCCCAAACATGAAGGGGGCGCACAGGCCCGTCTGCTTCACAAAATACCAGCGGGATAGCTTGGCATGGCATGGCCCTGATCGAGGAGGGGCCCAGCATACCGCTGATAGGGAAGAAACACTCAGTGGATTTGTTTAAGTGTTCACATGCTCAAGTTTTGCCATTTAAAGAACTACGCAATGGTGGTTCAAACTTGATTGTTTGAGATTTGAACATATGGAGATGTATGCATACAGAAATCTCACCTCGCACAACCTCCTCTATAGACTCTGTTGTGGTAGTGGTGGTGGTGGTCATCGCAACGTTGGACGTCTGCTCGCTGGTGTCTTGTTCATCAGTTGTGTCTTCGTCGTCATCTTCCTCGTCTTCATCATCTTCACCGTCGCCATCTTCGTCGTTGTCCCAGACTTCCTCTTCCTCATTGTTGATATCCTCATCATCCTCAGTCACAGCAGGCTCAGGTTTAGTCGGGGCCTGTTCTCTCAGTATGCTGTGATGCAAAAGTGTATAAAGATCATGACATATATATTTCTGAGACTACACTGAAAATATAGGATTCAAAAAATATACCACAAAATGAACAGATTTATTCAACTTTATTTTTCCTGTAAGAGCGGACGCAGCCATTTGTCAATTTTATGTGTCTGGCTTCCTGTCTCAGCCGCATCCAGCTATTTTTAGCTTTACAACACAGCTTGTTTTGCTACTTGATATTGCAAATAATATTTTAATGTATTATCTTAATTATGAACACACTGGTTTGTAGTGCAAACTGTTTCACTGTTTCCTGCACTTTCTAACTTTTCTTGTCATTTCCCTATAGCGACTAATGAACCGTAAGTTTTTTTTCCACGTTAAAGAATGGTGGATAGGAGTGTGAAAAATGAAGAATTTCATAACATGAACATGAAATATTTAATTCTATTTCTTAGTCGAAAAGATTTTTTGTCACTAATCAAATAAGCAAGGTTGTAACATTTTTTCTTGCAATAGCGACTTTGTATCGCGCAATTCTTACTTTTTTCTTGCTATTCTGACTTTTTACTCAGAATTCTGAGAAATAAACTCACAGTTCTGAGAAATAAGTCAGAATTGTATGATATAAACTTCCAATTGCAAAAAACAGTCAGAATTGACTATATAAAAACTCTTTCTTGCAATTGCGAGTTTGTTGCAGTTCTGACTTTTTTCTCGCAATAGCAAGTTTATACCTCACAATTCTGACTTTTCTCAGAATTGTGAGCTATAAAATCCAATTTTGAGTGGAAATAAAGACTGATACATCTCGAAATATCTCAATTTTAAATCTCACAATTCTGACTTTTGACTATTTCCCAGAATTGCAACTTTATTTCTCAAAATTGCAACTTTTTTTGATAGGACAATTTTTTGTCACTAATCAAACAAGCAAGGCTGTAACATTGATCATGTGAACTCATGTCCTTCAATTAAAGCACAAATATCACATATGGCAAAAATAAAAAGATATATTTATAAAATCATTTAAAACTATCCAAAAGGGCTAAAAAATATATAGCAAATATGGATATTAAAATGCATATAAGTTTTAGTTGTATTTCCTAATTTTTTACTGTATTTTTGACCATATACTGAAACATATACTTTAGCATTTACCCTTTAGAAATGCATTTTATTGTCATTTTCAAGTACATTTTGCAAAATATTTCGGTATTTTTAAAGTAAGTTTAAACTAAATATGTATTTAAATTAGAAAATATTTAGCACTATTTACTAGGGCAGGGTTTTCACACAAATTTCCCAATTCGATTAGATTCTGATTCACAAGCTTGTGATTCGATCCAAGTAAATGTGACATTATATTGTTATATTGATGTCTTTGCGCAGTTGAAACACTGATTGAGCGATTACATGAGACAGGATACAATTTTGTACTCTTTCTTTTAACACCTTCAGATGTTTATTCACGTTTATCTTGTGATGAAACAGGTATTAAAGTGAAGGAGATGATCAGTTCACAGTGCTGCTTCTCTTGAACTGAGGCGCCACAGCGATCTGTCACCTCACATTAAACAGCGCCAACACGGCATTTATTGTTTGAATTTGAAATCTGGGACTTTGTATCAAAAGTAACAAAGCACAACGCTTACTTCATGTTATTGGAAGGTAGCCATGCTACAATGTTCTCTTCATTAACTGAAAACAGGCTAGACTAATCGATTCTTGGGATTTAAGAATCGCCAATGTTTCGGAAAAATGAGAATCGATTAAAATCGAGAAATTAATATTTTTTACCCAGCCCTTTTTACAACCTATATTTAGCATATATGTGACCCTGGACCACAAAACCAGTCTTAAGTCGCTGGGGTATATTTGTAGCAATAGCCAAAAATACATAATATGGGTCAAAATTATTGATTTTTCTTTTATGCCAAAAATCATTAGGAAATTAAGATCATGTTCCATGAAGTTTTTTGTGAAATTCCTACTATAAATATATCAAAATGTCATTTTTGATTAGTAATATGCATTGTTAAGAACTTAATTTGGAGAAGTTTAAAGGTGATTTTCTCAGTATTTTGATTTTTTGCACCCTCAGATTCTAGACTTTCAAGTAGGCGTATCTCGGCCAAATATTGTCCTATCCTAACAAACCATATATCAATAGAAAGCTTATTTATTGAGCTTTTATATGATGTATACATCTCAGTTTTGTAAAATTTAACCTTATGACTGGTTTTGTAGTCCAGGGTCACATATGTGATCCTGGACCACAAAACCAGTTATAAGGGCTTTTTTTTTTAAATTGAGATTTATACATTTATACATCTAAACCTGAATAAATAAGCTTTCCATTGATGTGTAGTTTGTTAGGATAGGACAATATTTGGCCGAGATATAACTATTTGAAAATCTGGAATCTGAGGATGCAAATATTGCACATATTGTGAAAATCACCTTTAAAGTTGTCTAAATAAAGTTCTTAGCAATGTATATTAATAATCAAAAATTAAGTTTTTTTAAGATATATTTATAGTAGGAAATTTACTAAATATCTTCACGCAACATGATCTTTACTTAATATCCTAATGATTTTTTGTATAAAAGAAAAATTTTGAACCATATGATGTCTTTTTGGCTATTGATACAAACATACCTGTGTTACTTAAGACTGGTTTTGTGGTCCAGAGTCACATATTTTGACCCTCAACATACATTTTTGCTGTATGGAATGCTTTTCATTTTTCTCAAATCAGGTTGGAGAATATAATCATCAGATTTAACACAAACTTTTGGAATTCACCCAGCTGAAATGCTGCTGTTAAAATAAACATTTGCACTAGTGTTCTGGGAAACAAGAGCAAGAGAGTTTTGAAGCACTGCTTGTGTTTGTGTACCTGCCGTCGGTGTACTCGGATTCTGCGCCGCCCCACCACACATCTGAGTTAGCCTCCTCCTGCTCCTCACTGTCTAACTCCTTCTGCTCCTCCATAGGGCAGCACACAAACTCTACTCCACGGAAACGGTCGATCCCACACGGCAGCAGCATGCCGTAGTCATGGAGATTCATGGAACGATCACCGCAGGACTGCAGAGGGGCAGCCACAGGGAACGAACAAGCGAGAACGAAAGCGAGAAAGAGATATAAGGTGCTGAGTCATCATACAGCTATAAGTAGAATGCTCTCGTGGGTTAGCTAGAGGTGAATTATACATCCTTTTCAATTATAATCTGCCTGCACCATTATTTAACTTGCAAATAGAGTTGATAGAGTTGGATGTTTCCAGTTAACACAAATTATATTAAATGTATATACAAGTCATGGCATAATACACTACCAGTCAAAGGTTTTTGAACAGTAAGATTTGTAATGTTTTTTAAATAAATTTCCTCTGCTAACCAAGCCTGCATTAATTGATTCAAAGTATAGCAAAAACTGAAATATTTCTACTTCTAAAATAAATGTTTTCTATTTGAATATATTTCAAACTGTAATTTATTCCTGTGATTTCAAAGCTGAATTTTAAGCATCATTACTCCAGTCTTCAGTGCCACATGATCCTTCAGAAATGATTCTATTATTCTGATTTGCTGCTCAAAAAATATTTATTATTTTTTCAGGTTTTTTTGATAAATAGATGATCAATTTAATGCATTCTTGCTAAATAAACGTATTAATTTCTATGACCCCCCCAACCACCCAAAAAATATACTGACTCCTAGCTTTTAAATGTTGTAGTGTATAATGTTACAAAGGCTTTTTATTTGAGATAAATGCTGATCTTTGAATCTTTCGTTTCATCAAAGAATCCTGAAAAAAAGGTACTCAACTGTTTTAAATATTGATAATAGTAATATTAAAAATGTTTCTTGAACAGCAAATCAGCATATCAGAATGATTTCTGAAGGACCATGTGACAGTGAAGACTGGAGTAATGATGCTGAAAATGTAGCTTTGATCACAGGAATAAATTACATTTGAATATATATTCAAATAGAAAAGAGTTATTTTAAATAGTAAAAATATTTTAAATTTTTACTGTTTTTGCTGTACTTTGAATCAAATAAATGCAGGCTTGCTGAGCAGGAGAAACTTAAAAAACATTAAAAATCGTACTGTTCAAAAACTTTTGACTGGTAGTCTATATATTCAGAAGCATGTAAGATGGGGCTTTATAACTTTGTAAATGTGCAAATGTCATGTGGTGTGACCTCTGACCTCTTTGGCCACTGTGTGCCAGTGCAGGTGACTCTCACACATGTCCATTCGCTCCTGGTGCAGGAACTTGCACTTATCTGGGACAAGGAGGGCATCGCTGACAAACTCCCCAACTGTTAAAAAAGCAAACATTTGCTCACCAGGTGCTCAGATAGATTTCTGCTGATATGTGCCTTGCAGGGTAAAATATCCTGAGCAAATGTTGATACCCTCATTGTGTTTTGACGAATCTCATCTTATCTGATGCAGAAGGATGATAGGAAATCACACAACAGCCACGTTAAAAGCATTAGTTTAATGTCCCACAAATCCAGGTTAATACCCCAGGAGTGGCGGCGTGCTCTGATGTAAGCATCACGTTGAAGGATAGTCTTTATGTAAACACGCATACATACCCAGGCAGCGGTAGGGGACCACAATACGCGTGTGACTGCGGCACTGGTGACGACCCGTTTTGCACCAGTTCTGGATGCTGACAGGCTGGTTGGCCTCCACTACGTTAGTGATCTGGAGGTCTGGGTATACCTGTGGGAATCAAGTCAGGGTACAATTACCAGATAATGTTGAGCAGAAAACAGAAACGCCATTGGCAACACATTTTACTTTCATAATCTGACCTATTTCCAAGTAAAACAGGCTATACGATGGGAAAAAAGATTAATAACTATAAATAACTGACATGCTGAAATGAATATTTGTGGCTGGAAACAAAATTTAAATACTTTTTCACATTAACAGTCTGCATTAAAGGCATAGTTCACCCAAAATGATAATTCTGTTATTAATTACTCACCCTCAATTTGTTCCAGATCTATAAGACCTTTGTTCATCTTCAGAACACAAATTAATATATTTTTAATGAAATCCAAGAGCTTTCTGACCCTGCATAGACAACAACACAACTGACATGCTCAAGGCCCAGAAAGGTAGTAAGGTCATCGTTAAAATAGTCCATGTGACATCTGTGGTTTAACCTTAATGTAATGAAACTTAAGAATACTTTTTGTGTGCAAAGGAAAATTGTGACTTTATTCAACAATTTCTTCTGTTCCATGTCAGTCTTCAATGCGCATTAATGCATGGCAGAGACTGACACAGAAGAGTAGAAATGGTTGAATGAAGTCGTATTATTGTTTGCGCTCAAAAAGTATTAAAATTAAGGTTGAACCACTAATGTCATATGGACAAAATCTCATTATATGATAATATCTCATTATGAAGTCCACTATATGATATTTATAAAGACTAATATAAAAAAATAATTTAATTAAATTAAAGAATATAAAAAAGACAAATGAAGACTAAATTTGTGCATTTTAAAGTTAAATTATTCTATCTAATGCACTTTAAGAGTTCAAAATTAAGAGCTCCAACCCATGTTCTTAACTAAGAAAACTTGAACAGTGAACTGTCTTGTACCTGGACTTTAAAGGGAACTCAACCTTTTTATTTTTTGGTATACTGTCTTAGTCTAAACTACATTCACACTGGTGTTTTAGGAAGCCAAACAAATTAGAATAATAATAATAACAACAATTATTGTTATTCCTATGACAGTCATATAGCCATATATTGCAAAACAATTGCACTGTAAAAAAAGAAAAAAAAGAAAATGAATATAGGTATGTTATTTTTGCTTTACACTACAGTAGAGAAAATACAATACTTCTTACCTAATATCTACACTTAAAAGAGATATTTAGCATTTGGACTTGTGACGAGTTTTCTTAAGAACTTAATGGGCGGAGTGTGGCAGTTTCTGCATAGTGTTTTGTGTGTTTACCTGTGTAAACGAGTAGACTTCAGGTAGTTAGAGCGTCTTTAGCTGGATTTACAATCCTTCCATCGAGGCACTGTTTGTTATTTTAGTTTATTATTTTTCCTTTTATTATTTTTGGAGGTTATTCTGGACGGAGGTTTTAAATCTCTGTCGGGGGTACGTTTCGGGTTTTTGGTTTGAAATACCAATTGTCTTCGAGTTTAGCGTTTAAATGCCGCCTCGAGTCCGGTACACCTTTGAAGATTAGGTAGGTTTAGTCAGTTTCGTTTGTAGTTATAGGAACTGAAGTCTCTCGTTTTTCATAAGGTGACACTTTGTTGTTTTTCCGTATGTGTTTCCGTTATGCCTTTCGGAGTTCGAAATGCTCCCGCTACTTTTCAGCGATTAGTGAATCGAGTGTTGTCTGGGTTAACCGGATGTGAAGCTTACCTGGATGATATTGTTTTATACAATTCATCTTGGTCTGAACACCTTGCACAAATTGGCGAACTTTTCAAGCGGTTGGTTAAGGCTACAGTGACATATTTGGGGAAGGTGGTTGGCGGAGGGTGCGTAAAACCCATCGATGCAAAAGTTGAAGCAATCTGTAATTTTTCCATTCCCACTACTCAACGTGAGTTACGACGCTTCCTTGGGATGGTGGGCTACTATAGAGCTTTCTGTCGAAACTTTGCAGATGTAGTCGCCCCGCTAACTGATTTATTGATTCCAAAGAGGCTTTCGAATGGTCACAGCAGTGTCAACGTGCTTTTGATAATGCTAAATCTCTTCTATCCAATGCTCCTGTGTTGACTGCACCAAATTTTGAGAGACCTTTCTTACTTGCAGTTGATGCTAGCGCTTATGGCGCTGGCGCCGTTCTTCTGCAAGAAGACGTTAAGGGAATTGAACATCCGGTCAGTTACTTTTCGAATAAATTTAATTGTCACCAGAAAGCATACTCTACGGTCGAAAAAGAGGCTTTAGCCTTGATTCTAGCCATTCAACACTTTGAAGTTTATCTGAGTTCATCTGTGGTCCTATCGTTGTTTATACAGACCACAATCCTTTGACGTTTTTGGATCGAATGCGTGGTAAGAATCAACGAATCATGAGGTGGAGCCTTAGGGCCTGTCCACACGGAGACGCGTTTCGCTGTATACGTATACATTTTTTATCGTATTGGCGTTTCATCCACACGGATCCGGCGTTTTAGGAAACTGAATCCGCTATTTTTTGAAACGGGGTCCCAAAGTGGATAAATCTGAAAACGACACCCTCGCGGTTTCGTGTGTACAGCCAATACGTATATTTTGTGAAACGATGATGTCCCCACACTGGTCTGGCATATATACTACACCGTTTTCAGTGGTTTCGTGTTTACGGAATTTTTTTTTAGAACGAGGAAAAAAAATGATCGGATAGGGAGGAACGCACCGGCTTCGTGTGGACGGAGTCTTATTTTACAGCCCTTCCACCTACAAATAAAACATATTCGTGGCAAAGACAATTTAGTCACTGATGCTCTCTCATGGCTGTAAGGTATCCCAGAAGAGTTGGGATTATCTTCTTTACCTACTCTCTCTTTTCCCTAGTTTTTTTTCCTTCCCCCCAGTTTTTTTTTCTTTTACTCTCCCTCTTATCTCTCTAGCTTTCTCTCTCTGATATCCTAGGGCCCAGGAGTCCGAGAGTGCAGTGGCACGACTGAGTTTTCTTAAGAACTTAATGGGCGGAGTGTGGCAGTTTCTGATTGGCTCTTTCCCATGTTAATTGTTAATTGAAAGCATATATAAGTGTGTGTGTGTTAACTAGGGGAGGCGCTCTGTGGGAGAGAGTGGCTGATTTTGTTACTTCTCTAACATTTGTTTTCTTCCCCTTGCATTTCTTATAACATGTAGTTTTGTTGTGGTTATTTAATTATTTTCTTTATTATCCCTAGACTTATGTTTATTATTATTATTCACTGTTGTATTAGTTTAAATCAATAAATCTATAGTGATTATACTTTGTTGTTTGATCCCTCTTTTATGTTTCGACTTCAAACGAGCGGGTCGTAACAGACTGCAGTAACATTACCCATTTAAACTGATAGATCTAATCAATTCATTCTGCACTTTAATTTTGCTTTTATTTTGACGGAAAACTCCAGCTTCAGTGAAAACAGGCTTGCAAAAACGCTTATTACTACAAATCTAGTTAAATCCTGTAATCGTCTAGGATGAAAATAAAGCATAACTTGTGGCCGTTGCGTTCCCAAATGTGCACTAAACTCACAGCACATGCACTAAATGAGTTCACTACATTCACTGTGAACTGAGTTGTTCTGAGGCGCGGAAAACACCAGATCACAAGCTGATCGCCTGAAGTGCGTGCTTCGCTTTGAAACATGCAGTGAAAACAGACTTGATGAAGTGATTAAGCCATTATGTGCTTTCGGTTTTAGTTTGTTATGACAGATACTGTGCCAAAGAATAAAGACCCAAAATACAAATTTAAAGACCTTTTATGTTAGAATAAGAGGTTAATACGTTAATAATACCGTTACATCCCAACTATTTTAACAGTATCCTTACTACTTTTCTTTAATGTGTCAGTTGTGTTGTTGTCTATGCAGGGTCAAAAAGCTCTGAGATTTCATCAAAAATATCTAAATTTGTGTTCTGAAGATGAACGAAGGTCTTACAGGTTTGGAAAGACATGAGGGTGAGTAATTAATTACAGAATTTTCCTTTTTGGGTGAAATATCCCTTTAAGAAATTCCATTTATTTATAAAAAAAATTCAGTCTGCTTTCTCTCACATCCAAAACCTCAAACTTTATGGCTATACATATGTAGTTGCAGAAACTACAATGTACCGTTGCTGAATAGCACTTTCTCTAAAAAGTCCAGACTTTTGAATGGTAGAGTATATTGACCTTATATTGGCTATCAGCCACACTGCTATCTAAATCACAGCATCAGCCATTGAAAAACTCCTATGAGTCAACCACTTAATAGAACTTGACATGCTTACGCAATACTCGGAAGGCCCCTGGCTATTAATTACTGTCATTGTCATTATATAATTGACTTTAATTACTAAAGTAATCACGATACAATAATGTTTTACAATCTGTGTAAACTATCGACAAGTAACACAGACACTGCGGCAGAAGTCATTCTCATTTTTTTTTTAATCTCTTTTCTCTCTCATTACCTCTTGGCAGTACTGAAGGATGCCCTCTTTGGTGCCGATGCAGCTCTTGGTGCCAGTTGGATCCGGCTCCCACTTGCCACTCTGGATGTTGATATGCATGTTGAGTTTCCCACAAAACATGGCCACCTGGGGCTCCGCCAACAAGCCCACTGAGTCATCCGATGGCACCTGCCAACAGCACAATCAGCGGTAACATGAGAAACCATTATCACATAAGCCTATGATCTTCAGCTGTCTTCATGCGGGGGGCTTTTCTCAGCAAACATTGATATATATGATCAACTGTGATTAACATGATTAGTTAATCAGCGAAGCATTGAAGTAATCAGATCACATTTTTTATTGCTCGACTGTCCTAATTATAATATAACTTATGGACAGAGACAGGAAAAACAACAAATAGTTACTGCGCTTGAGCATGTGACAGATGTAGATCACAAGAGGTTTGCTCTATTTAGAGTACTAAATATCACAATGTCCACAAAAGATGCTCTGTGAGTTATTGTTTGATTTACTGATATGAGGAAATTACTTTGAATCTACATACAGACATGTTAGACTAACAATCCTACACCAAATGTTGTCCTAACTAGCCAAACAGATAGTCGACTAGATAAACACTTACATATTGAACAATGCTGAGTTTGTGAGTTCCTAGCATGCACTGTGATGTGAATACATTATGTGGTTGCTGTTATAAGATTATTATTATACAGTTCGCAGGCACTATTTATGCTGTCGTTGCTGTTTTTGACGTCCCAGCCAGCGTTCAAATTATACCAAAGCTTTAAGGGAATAAGTAAGTCTTTGAAGCCTCTCCTGGTATTCAATAAAATATTGAATTCTACATAAATATGTATATGCTGTATGTACACTACAGTTCAAAAGTTTTGGCTCTGTAAGATTTTTGCATGTTTTTGAAAGAACCCTCTAGTATGCTCAACGAGGCTGAATTTATTTGATAAAAATGCAGTTAAAACAGTAATATTATGCAATGTTATTATAATTTAACAGAACTAGCTTCATTTTTTTAAATATATTTTAAAATGTATTTCATTTCTTTGACGCAGAATTGGAAATTAACAAGGGCTTGCGGCAAAAATGCAGCCAAAATGAACAAAAATGCCCCATAATTTCAAGACAAAGTTTATGGCTGTCGCGATTAAAATGAAATGTGAAAATGACTGTCAATTCACAGAATTACATTTAGATTTGCTCACACTGCATCAGATTTTTTGTACCCTTATAACCAATCAAATGCATTTCTGTTAAATTTAGGAACACATTGGCCAATCAGAGGCGCTTAGATTAGACAGTGCTGAAAACGTCAGAGCTGAATTTCCTCATCATAAATAACACAGTGCAGATTTGATGTAAACAAAAAATGAATTTTGTAGCTTTACTGATTATAACAGGAGTTTTTGCATAACTTGTGCTAGACTTGGCTTTATTGACTGACATGTTTGTCTAATAAGCCAGAATGTGACATGCCCAAAACGAAACAAAAATGTTTTATATTGTTTTCTATATCGATATTAATAATCATTATTACAGTATAAAGAGCAATCATCTACATTAATAACGATTTTTGTCATAATATAGCAGCCCTATGAGCCCCATTTTAAACAGTCTATTGTTATTGACAACAGTTTAGTATATTGATGAGAGTAACTGGGTAAATTTAAGTATTTGATATTAAAGACAACATATGGTTTTATAATAATAAGGTGATTATAAAAATTGCCCTCACAATTGTAATAAATGCCCCTGGAAATCAATTTGAGGGGGCAAAATTTGCTCCTTAATGGAAAAGTTAATTTCTGACCCTGCTTCAAAGGGCAAAGCTGAATTTTCAGCAGCCATTTCTCTAGTCTTCAGTGTCACATGATCCTTCAGAAATCATTCTAATATGTTGCTTTGTTGCTCAAAATACACGTCTAATATTAAAAACAGTTGTATTGCACAACACTTTTCAGAATTCTTTGTTAACTAGAAAGTTCAAAAGAGCAGCATTTTTTTGGAATAGACATTTTTTGTAACCATGTAAAAGTCTTTACTGTCACTTTTGATCAATTGAATGCATCATTGTGGAAAAAAGTACTAATTTCTTTAAAATAAATCTTACTAACCCCAAACTTTTGAATGGTAGGCTATACATTTCCCATAATTTCCCACACAGAAATATGTAACTCTGGTATCTAAGGAGGATTTGTTTTCCTCCATACTAAGCCACACCCCCTCTGTATCACACATTGCTGACTACTGACTACTGTATATTTATCACACAGTATTTGAACACTATTGAATCAAAGTGAATTATCAAACTAAGTTCATTCTTTATCAAATATAAAACTACATACCGAGATTTCAATATAAAATAGGAAACAACTCAACTGGTGAAAACTCTCTATATGTGACAAATATTAATCTGTTTTAGAGCCACAATGCCAGTTATGTAGTGTACAATATAAAACATTACTGCCCTATTTGCTTCAGAATTAAAGCCTTAAATACAATTCTAATCTCTTGATGTGGATAGGAAGATGTTTAAAATAAGAAAGAAGGAGATAAATAAATTAAGAAGTAACATATTTGTAACAGACATTCAATTCATAAACTAAACCATTGAGAAAGAAAGAGAGAAAGAGAGAATAATGGCTGTCCTCTTTGGTGTCTTTGGCCTGGCCTCGACCCAGTGTGTCACAAAGGTTCCTTACAACCAGACCCACCCAGTCTGTTCAACTGAGCGTGAGGAATTATGGGACTGTTGTGTTTTCCCCCTTTTGTCCTGGGTAACAAACAGTGGAAGTGCTGCTATAGCCAGCTGTCTGAAATATGCATCTGTCTCGTTAAGCCCATAGATAGATAGATACTGTCTGGTGATGCTTTTTCCTTTTTAACTTTTTAAACAAATGGTTTGGTGGTTACAGTGCAATAAAACGTCCCTCTGCTGTAAGGCAATTTAAAACAGAATACTGTAATTATGCTGGCCACAGTACAGTAGTTAGCTCTTCAGGAAAACCATGTGTTAGACACAAAATGGTCTTAGACTGCAACAAGCTCTAGGATATCAGCTATAGATGGGTTTACATGTACGGTTTAGATGTGATTATTACCATGGGGCTGTCAATGCATGATATATGAAATGCTTTAATATTGACACAGGTGCTGAACCATTCATGAAAGCTAATCATCTGCGAATATCAATCGCCCAAAATAGTCTCAGCCAGGTTGTCATAGCCACAGGTTGTCAGGAGCCACATTAGTGCATCTATCAAATTGAAATGTGCAGCTTTCGAAAGCCATTCGGCTATGGTTTAATCTTTAAGGTTGTCAAAATCAATGAGGTCGTTTTTGTACTTGCACTCAAAGACATAATTTAAAACCGAGCGTGTTTACATGTTCCACTAACATTTCCCACTCAAACAAAGGAAGCCCTTTTTTAGAAGCAGGCTGACTGAAAACAGATTTACCAATTATAAGCAAACTAAGCAAAGGAGCTTTCAGGGAAAACAGCTTGTTCGTGGTTATAGTGACCGGTAAAGAGGTGACAACACAAACTCTCAAAGCTTGTTTTGGCACACGACATACAGATGACACCTTTACTGAAAAAAGCTTGAGGGTCTAATTTCTTGCAGCAGTCGGTGTGCAAATTATATAATGACTTACAAGGGGTCAAGTTTTAGGTTTTTTTGTTTGTTTTACATGCACTCTAAAAATGCTGGGTTATTTTTTTAAACCACATGCTGGGTTCAGCTTGTTGGGTCATTTTAATATTTTTCACCCAGGTGCTAGGTCGTTTTTCTGTAACTAAGCTGCAGGGTCATTTTGAATGGGTTGTTAAATATTGGGTTATTTTTTCTACCTAACCTGTCGTGGAAAAACAACCCAGCTGCTGAGTTCCAGTCAGAGCGCGGGCTTTTTATAAGTTTGTTTGTATGCATTTTATTTCATTTATAAAGTCTTTACTTTGCTGTGAATTATTTATGCAATGCAACACATTAGGATGAGATGTCAGTCAGCTAAATGTGTATGTAAAATTATAATCTATGTAGCATTCACCCAACTAAATGAAATTTGTCTTATATTTTAGTCCATGAGTGTTCTTGCTTAATAATAAATGTTGATGTTTTGATTATTGCTGTTGCCTCTATAATTCTGTTTATGATGGTTCTTAATTTCCAGCGCATTTTAAGCCAGCAATATAATATTTTTTAATGAATAGTTGTCTTAAATAAAATAACCCAGCATGTTGGACAAAAACATTTAACCTAACCAACTGGGTCAAAATATCCCAGCATGTGTTGTGTCTAATATTTACCCAGCACTGGTTGCCAAATAACTCAAGTTGGGTTTGTTGTGACAATAAGCCACACTTTTTTTACTTAGTTTTGACTCCATCAGTACAACTGACATTAATTTAGCCAATGTTTAGAAAGCTAACACACATGGATTGAGACCAACATACTTAATTTAAAACACTTGTTCACACTTAAAAATAGGTTCTGTATTGGCATCGATGGTTCCATGAAGAACCTTGAACATCAATGGAACCTTTCAAATGCAGAAAAGGTTCTTTATAGTCAAAAAAGTTTTTTTTTTTTTTTTTTTTTTAGATTTTTAAAATGTTCTTCAAAATGGTTCAGTTAAAGAACTGTTCACTGAAAGGTACTTTGGTAAACCAAAAATGGTTCTTCTACGGCATCACTGCAAAAACACCCTTTTAAAACCTTTATTTTTAAGAGTGTTGTTTTATAATTGTGGCATGAATCGATAATAATGTGAAAAACAATGGCAGTAGGCTACCTATTTGTTTTTGGTGATATATTATTTAATACCGATCTAAGCATAAAAAGCTGAAGCATTGTCCCAGCTAACAATTTTTGATTCCCAGAATGTTCTGGGAACATGTTTATGGTTGTTCAAAATGAAACCTAAGAAGAACATTCCTGTAATGTTACGAATTGGTTTCCCACAAAATAACCAGAGGGGAATCATAAGATCAGGTAACTTCATAAAACATGACAGTAACCTAATTTTTTTGGCGTGAGGGCCTATTTGGATTACTGAAACAATAATCTTGAAATATTGACCTATATTTCTTAGGGCATGTTTCTCCTCAGAGGGATTCAGTAGATGGTGACACCCCTAAAAGCCCCTGATTCTTATTTGCACCCTGATACTGGCATCAAAAGCACACTAACACCACATACGTGTGGGGCTATATTATGGAAATACAGTATAGCAGTATAGAATTAAACATTAACCAGCTGTCAATAAAGACTTCACATGCAAGTACCAACATTAAAATAATCTGTGCATGCAACGAATAACCCTCCATTTGTTTGTGGGCGCGAAAAACAAGTTAAACCCACCAAGAGCAGATTTTTGCCTTTACGCCGTTTGGATAAAAAAAATGAAACGCCGCAGTTCACTGACGCCATCTTGCTTCTGTCAACTCACATCTTTTTGTAATATTCCTTGCAAAATCTCTCAATCGTGAAGCAGTCCCACATCATACGCATTTTAACAATCATGGCAACATAACAAAGCAAACGCCTTTATAAAATACTCATGTGTATATTAGATGCGCAAAGGCGCCGCAGAGGAATGATTTTCCTCAGATGCTCGAATGGTTAAGGAGGGCCGCCGGATTGCTGCCACAGCATTTATTCCCTCAAAATGGAGCACTGCAATCTTCCAAACCAGCCGTAGGTTTTATGTTTCTTTGTTTTGTGTATTAAAGACGTCTGTATTGCAAGTGGTCAGGGAATTCGTTCTGTAAGACATGCCTCCTTGACAAAGAGCTGTCAGTCACTGTGTTTACATGATTTCACCAACCGCATCTGCATGACACGAGTTCATGCTCCGCTGGTCCATATTTATCTTCTCTATCCTCTAACACAAAAACATCACGGTTACAGCAACACAAAACCGCCATATCAGCATTTTCCACCGTGCATTTTTTTTTTATCAGCACGTCCATCGAATGTGTAGCTAATGCTTTCATATGAAGGTGAGCAAACGACTCTCAAATATTAAAACAATGTATCTCCTATAAAGATGTCAGAATGATGCAGGTCTTCTCTCAATGGCATGTATCACTTCAACGCGCTACAGTTCGCCCGTTATGCCTAATATTTGTGTAAACCGGGCGACCCTGCCTGCACCAGGAGCCTCCACCCAACACTTTTTAAGATTGATTTAAAACACCGATAGCCAAAAAACCCATTGCATTAGAGAGAAAGCTATGATCCTGCTGGAATACGTCGCTGACAATCCTGCAGCGCTCAAAATGTCTGTCTGCATCCGTGTCATGCTCTCGCTTTGCGTTTTTTTTTCCTTCGCTCCCAGGCCGTCCTTTAAAGTATGGAGGAGAATCAAGCTCCTTCTCCATTACACAATCACTATTCTTACCTCGATGGCGAGCGACAGAGTCGTCAGCATTAACAGCAGGAAAACCGTACGGTCCATACCCATGGCCGTGTTCCCAAATGTAGCACGCCCTGATGGATAAACGTCCTGAGCGGATCAGGGTTTTTCTGTCGCGATTTTCTGCTCCGTGTTCCCCTGTCGTCTGTGCAGGTTGTGCTTTGTGAGAATGCGCGACTGCACACAGCTGCTCCAGTGAAAGTCAGCTGACCACACGTCTGGAGAGTGTGGAAAAGAGTGGAGTTGTAGATTGGAGGTGGTCAGTGAGGAAACCGCAGAATTTGCAACCTTGACCGATACATTAAAACATTGGAATGAATGAACAGAAAGCAGGGAGAATAGCACAGCCTTGAATCTTTGTTCGATTTAAACCATAGCATCTTTATGTAACACACCTGTTCATAGCTGTAGAGAAATACACGACCAGTCCTTTTTTTGTCAAGATTTTAATGTTTTTTAATAAGTCTCACCAAGCCTGCGTTAATTTGATTCAAAGTACAGCAATAGTACAGTAAAATTTTGAAATATTTTTACTATTTAAAATAATAATATATTAAAATAATAAATATTTTAAAAAGTTGAGTACATTTTTTTCAGGATTCTTTAATGAATACAAACATCCAAAAAAAGCTTTTGTAACATTATACACAGTCAGTATAATTTTTATGTATGTATTTTTTTGTGAAAGAAATTGATCAAGGATGCTTTAAACTGATCAAAAGTTGTAATTAAGACAAATGATTTCTATTTCAGATAAATGCTGTTCTTCTGAACTTTCTATTCATCAAAGAAATCTGAAAACATTCTACTCAGCTGTTTTCAACTTAATAATAATAAAAAAATGGTTTTATGATTGCAAATCAGAATATTAGAATGATTTCTGAAGGATCATGACTGGAGTAATGATGCAAAACAATCGGCTTTGAAATCACAGTAATAAGTTACATTTTAAAATATATCCCAAACAGTTATTTTAAATAGTAAAAATATTTCAAAATTATACAGTTTTTGCTGTACTTTGGATCAAATAAATGCAGGCTTGGTGAGCAGAAGAGACCTTTTAAAAAAACATTAAAATCTTACTGTTCAAAAAATTTTGACTGGTAGTGTATGTCTAACCAAAACTGGAGATCCAGAATAGGATACTGAAATAATCGAAAATGGTACATGTACACCCTTTACACAAGTGGTTATTAATAAATATGTTTAATAATTCTTAGTCTTGCTATATTAAAAGTATTTGCATGGCGAAAGATTGCAATGCCCTATGATTATAGCCATTCAGGCTACCCAAAGTGTGGTTTTGTGGCTGTGACAACCGGGTCAAAATTTCCTGGGCAATTACAGAGAAAAGGACTAAAAAAAAAAAAAAAAAAAAAAAAAATCCAAAGAAAAGGAAACTAAAAGCTCCAGCGCCATCTTATGGAATTAACGCAGCAATACCTTGAAAATGTTAGATTAATTTGTCCAGTCTGGAGGTTTTATTTTCATAAACGTTGCTTAGAAACAGTAAACACGTCAGGCTATTCAGGTGCAAACTTATGTATTTTATGTACTTATTAAAGGAACCATATGTAAGAAATGTATGTCAGTTAATCATAAAATGGCCCTGACATGTCACTAGACATTAAGAAATCATGTTCATTTCAAATACTTATATCACTGACAACAGTGGTCCGGCCAGGATATTGTCATTTAAAAGTGAGAGTTGCAGCCCTCAACTGATGTTATTGTTGTCATTTTGTGTTTTGGTCTGAGGCGCCACCCTCCAGCTATCTACCAATCACGAAATCAGTAGAGTTTCGTGAGACAGGTTGCCAGCTCTGTTACAGCTGCGTTACAGTGTCGGATAAAACATGTATAACGTTACGAAACCTAAAAGACCTCGTTATGAATCCGAAATACGTCGTGACAAAGTCCGAAATAAAACAAGGATTGGTATAGGAGATGCCTTTGAAAGATGGAGACGGCCGAAAACGGAGAAGAATTTCAAGATAGACGCCAACGTTGCTCATTTTCTCCTGGACGGGTAAGATTCATCTATGTTTGGCTAACTTTGCTTCCGTACACAGTGGATTTTCCACGGTCGGCAGTGCTAAATGCGTTCATAAAAAGCTTTATCGCACCACTAGCAGGGTATGAAAACAATCTATGTTCCGACTGAAATGTGGTATTACAGTACATATTTGCGAAATATTTGGCTAATCGCCATCTGTAAATTTTTGCGATACATAATTACTTCGCAAAACATCTTTTGTGAAGCATAAACATAATTAACAGAAGATGCTTCTGCTGATCCTGAGTGAGTCTATAAATGCAGCTCTACAGATTAGAAATAAATTAAGAACATAATACATGCATGTAAAGTAAATTACTTAACAAAGTCTGGTCAAGGAAGTCGTCAGATGTTTTTCTAACAGGTGAGTTGTCTAAATTAGAATTTAATATTCTATCAAATAAGTGAACAAACAATTGACTAAATTGGGGACAAAAACAAAAAATATAATTTTTAGCTTTCGGTGTGCTTCCAAAACAAAGTGTAAGTGTTGCCAAAAAGGCTACTTTGCTTTTATAACCATAAGATAACCATCCAACATAGATAGATAGATAGATAGATAGATAGATAGATAGATAGATAGACAGATATTTTTTCATTTCAATATGCAACAAGCCCCATCTTCCAAAAAACTTCAATGCCTACAACTTTCTGCAATGTATAAAAACAGCAGACGTTTTAGAATTAAAATTGTAAAAGAAAAGGGTAATTAGGGTTATCTAGATATTATAAAAAAATACTGCCATTGTGTAATCAATGGCAGTATCATTGTGTAATTATGTAATCAATATTATTATTATTATTATTTTATACTAAGTATTAGTTATAGATCTTCAGACCAGTGTTCATTTTGACAGGAGTCTTTGATTTAGTCTTAGTCTTTATCTTGAGACTAAAATGCTTAAAGGGGTCATCGGATGCCCATTTTTCACAAGTTCATATGATTCTTTAGGGTCTTAATGAAAAGTCTATAATATACTTTGGTTAAAAATTCTCAATAGTAGTGTAAAAAAAAAAACACCCTTTTACCTTGTCAAAATCAGCTCTGCAAAATATCAGCTCATTTTATTGCATGGGCCTTTAAATGCAAATGAGCTCTGCTCACCCCGCCCCTCTCTGATGTGTTAAACTTATGATAAATTCGAATCAAGGATTGAGTTTGAGAAATAATGAATAGGGGTGGGAAAAAAAATCGATATTGCAATATATTGTTGTGCTCTCTGTCGCAATAAATAATCGATACACTAACGGCCAATATCGATATTTTATTACAACACAAATGATTAATTTACCCGTCGTCAGTGTCACTGTCACTACCCAATATCTACCATTCTGTTTGCGGGGGGCGCTGTTCGAGTAAATAGGGGTAAAGTGGCGGAAGCAGCGGCCAGTGAAGAACACAAGTTATCTTACAACATCAGAGAAGAAGCGCAGAAAAAAAGAGAAGTGAGAAGAATGGCGGAAGATAACGAAAAACAAATCAAAGACGCACCCGCTAGTTGAGCATGCTGATCAGTTACGCCTGTTTCACACCTACTCCGTCTGCAGTGCTTATGCGTTGAGTATTTTTTTCCGCACCCATGTTAACGGATTAGAGCGTTCACACTGCACGCGGTTGCTGTGCAAGTGCATTGAATAATACGTTGTTTATTATACGTTGAGTTTAAACGTGAATATATCTAGAATTGTATTAGTGTACTGTGATAAAAGAGTATCACAATGCTGAAAAAGCACGTTTGTATTTGAAATCAAAATAACGGATAAATGGTGTGTTTGTGGTAAACAGTCGCGGATCAGGAACGGACTGCAAACGTGTCCTGTGTGAAAGCAAAACGAGTCCGTGCTGCTTATCTGCATCGCATACGTAACGCACACGGACTGCATACACACTGCAGACGGAGTATGTGTGAAACAGGCGTTAGTGTTCCTCAAGAAGAATATGCATTGATGAGACCACTGTCCAGGTTAACATAAAGCACTTTACAGTAACTTATTACTGACGTTTCAGTATCATAGTTTAGGTTTACACATGTTAATGTTCATGTTGTTTTTTAATGTTCAGGCACTTTTATCTGTCTAGCTGTACAGTGTTTACATTTAAGACCAGGAGGCAGTGAGTTATTATGCAAATGCATATTTCTTTGCACAGTGTTGGAAATGTTGCCATTAATAAATGCATAAGATTTCCTTATTATGGGTATTTTTTTCTTTTTCAGTCACATATATCGTGATATATCGTTGATGAAATTTCTTCCAATATATTGAATATCGTAGATATCGTGAATCGCGATATTATCGATATCGTGGGCCACATATCGCCACAGAATTGAATCGTGAGTTACCTGTATCGTCCCACCCCTAATAATGAATAAATGATGACAACAATACTGCCCTCCAAAGGCAAAGCGCCGTAACTACACATTTGGTCAAAATTGACTTAAGGCTTAAAATGGACTTTGTGACAACTGTTTTGTTTTGTGGCAAAGTCTCCTGGTTCAATTTTGTCCCTTTTCAGAGAAACGTTCAGAGAAGCGAGAGTGTCAACATGTTTACCTAGCTGTTGTAAAAACTTTAAAGGCATTTTTCTTAGTTTCAGTGTTCACGTAGTTACTGCACTTTGCCTTTGGAGGGCAGAATAGTGAAAAAGTAGCAACTTATAAAAATTATAGTTGTATCAAATAGCTTTTCAGATACAGTACTTTTTAACTTTCAGTGTGCTTCCAAAACAAAGTGTTGTGAAAGAAAGAAAGAAAGAAAGAAAGAAAGAAAGAAAGAAAGAAAGTGATAACATTTGTTGACTTAAATATTGCCCTTTTCTTCCAACAGTGTCTACTTATTTTCCCTCTGATCGAACTGTGTCTGAGCAAGAAGTGAACCAGGGAGTCCACAGACTCCGGATATGTTCAGTCAAATAAATTAATACATTAAGCTTTTATGTTGCATAACATTTTAAACTCAAATTTAACATTTCATCTATACAAAATTTACGATTCTGCTCAAATAGTAAAATCCCAGGGGGGGGGGGGGGGGTAATTTGTAATAAGAAAATCACATTAAAACACAACTGGAAATATATTAAAGTGTTTTTATTAGTCATTTTTGCTACTTTTCAAATATCTTTTCTAGAATTAAATTGTATTACTGTGGTCCCAGTTTTCAAGCTATGTAATATCATCATAAAAAATATGATAACTTGTTCATAAAGAAAAAAAAATCTAAACAAAGACTGAAATAAACATTTAAAGGTTGTATCAGCGATTTCTAGCCTAAAACATAAAGTGTCAATTTCAGCTTACCTTTCTTCACGATCCGCTCGCTGCCTGCCCCATAAATTGTCTGTGAAAAAAACGCGTCTCTCTGGTCAGCCTAGGGTCCGAGATATGCCAAAAAAACAATCGGCGCTATCAACACACCACAGATAACCAAACAGTGTTCCAACCAATCAGCGTCAGGGGTTTGGTGTTGTGGACTTTCCTACTGGTGCTGGGACGTGAGGGAGGCGGAGCGAAAGTCCACAACACCAAACCCCTGACGCTGATTGGTTGGAACACTGTTTGTTTTTGTGTGGAAAGGTTGGTAGTGCCGATTGTTTTTTTGGCATATCTCGGACCCTAGGCTGACCAGAGAGACGTGGTTTTTTCACAGACAATTTATGGGGCAGGCAGCGAGCGGATCGTGAAGAAAGGTAAGCTGAAATTGACACTTTATGTTTTAGGCTAGAAATCGCTGATACAACCTTTAATGTTAGTGTTCTTACAAAGGAGAGAGTGAAGGGAATGCCTGAGATGAAATACGAGACAGGTGATGAGTGAGGGTTAGTAGGCCTACTACTTATAAGCAGAATATTTTTTATTATGTGTAATTTCCATTTAAACTATATGGGTCATTCTACAGAATTGGTTCAAAGACACAGTTGGAAAAGGCTTGAAAAATTTGTCTTTTCCACCAATTTTGTATGTATGCATATTGTACAATATCCAAGGTACACATTTATAGTAATTGTGCAGTTAATTCTCAGAAAGTTTTAGAAATATATGTACTCTCCTGAAAGGTATCACTACCAAAACACACACACATGTGACTGTTTCAGTAGTGACAATTTGAGATATTTTTGAACCTAGCTCAAAGATGCTAATCAGCACATGGTTAGCACAGTTCTGAACAGTTGTACACATATAAAAACTAAATGTTACGGAATAACTCCCAAAAAAGTGTTTAATTATAGAAAAATGCTGTTCGGTAGTGACATTCTTTAAAGTTGCAGAGACTTTTCATATGTTTGAACACATTTACCTCAAAATGATGGGGCTGATCTACTCACCATGATGAAGCTATGAGATTCCATGTTTCAATAGTGATATGTAAATGCGGGACACATTTATTTTTACATAAAGATTCATAATTTACAAAAATATAAAATGTACAGAATATATATATATATATATATATATATATATATATATATATATATATTTACTTCACTTTAAAAAAATATATATTTTTAAAAACAGCAATGAAATAAAATGCAAAAACTATTTCAATATCATTTTTATAAAATTAAATTTAGGGGTTAGACTTAGAAACAGCCACCTTCCAATTGAAAGTCCCCACTAAACAATATTTAATAATAATATTTACATTAAGCACAGTTTTTTTCATGGACCTGTCAAGTTTGAGATTGTGGACTTTTTTTTTTAAACTAGTGTTTCTTTTATAGCACTTGATCTATTTGTGTCAACAGATTTCAATTACAATACATATTATGAAGACTGTTTTCTCAAAATGAGTTTTTTCTCCTACACTGAGCCATAAATCTTCACTTCAGTAGCACTAAAACACACACCAAACTTTACATATTTATTATTTTTACAGAGGGATTTGTTGATATATAATTTGCTTGAGTTTATACAAAAAAAATTTCCCCCCAAAATTGTAAAAAAATCTATCGTTTTCTGCCTGTTCTAAGTATTTTCTGAATTATGGAGTGACAAAATGAGATACCCAAAATTCCCTCTGTAAAAACATTTGACTCTAATATGTCCAAAAAATTAAAACAAGAATTTTAAAACTGACTTCATCCAGTGTTGAAATTTTTGTACTAGAAATGTATGGAAATTAGTGCATATTTCATTAAATAATGCCTCATTGGCATATTAAAACCTAACATTTTAGAAAACTTGTAATGTTTGCAATTATCAGTGTAATCAATCAACTGGGTACGTAAAGTGAAAGTGAAAGTCGTGACGTATTGTCAAGTATGGTGACCCATACTCGAAATTGGCCCTCTGCATTTAACCCATCCAAGTGCGCACACACACAGCAATGAGAAGTGAACAGCCATTGCTCCAGCGCCCGGGGAGCAACGGGGGTTCAGTGCCTCAAGGGCACTTCAGTCATGGTATTGAAGGTGGAAAGGGCGCTGTTCATTCATAATCCCCACCTACAATTCCTGCCGGTGTGGGAATCTAACCGGCAACCTATGGGTTACAAGCCCAACTCTCTCACCATTAGGCCACGGCTGCCCTGGCTGTAAGGGCGAGAACTATTCGTTTTTTTTTTGTTTTTTTTTTACCCTATTCACCTGCAGTGTCTCCCCTTACGTATATTAAGCTTACTGTTTTAAATATTAATATTCCCAACAGATAATAAAAGGATCTTATATATCTAAGATTTGATTACTTAAATGTTTTTAAATTTGTTTTTTTGTGTGTGGGACAGCAGTTTGCACCAATTCTGTAGAATTGTCCATATTATTTTGAAGATTTATAGTGACCATATGACCATACAACTTCTGAATTCATATGATCACAAATCACGGCAATTCTCCATTCTATTTTTTCATTTGGCATGCCCTCAACTGTTACACAAGGAAACACATGGCGAAAAATATCTGAAGCAGACCACCATCAATCACATCATTTTTGAATCTGAATGCAACCGATACCGATACTATTTGTGAAATATGGCTGAAACTGCAGAGGCGAGATACACCTTTCTGTCCACGTACTCCATATAGCGTGACAACGTCATCAATAAACTATTTGCTGGACAATATCAGCCAAAATTCGCCAGATATTTCAAAAGAAAGACCGTATTGTTCCTAGAGGAAGATCCCATTGGGCTGCCTTAATTAATAATATAGATTGGAGAAGAACGTGGTTGTTGCCTCATAAATATTTTCTCCCTAATAAGACCAAAGAAGTCCACTTTAAAATATTGCATAAAATATATCAATTTAACTCAACTGTTTCCAAATATCTTGATATTCCTAGTACCTGCACTTTTTGTGGCAACGAAGATGAAACCTTAATACATTTATTTTTTTCTTGCGAATTTGTTCAGAAGTTTTGGTTTGATTTGTATTCTTATTTAAACAAACCCCTTGTCTTTGCGCAATCTTTTAGCTTAAAAGATATTATTTGTTATTACTCTGACCCTGCCAACAAATCTAAAAAATATATTTTCAACTTTTTTATTTTGTTTGGCAAATTCTTCATACATAAGCAAAAATGTATGGGCTCAATTCCCACATTTTCCAATTGAGATTGACTCACTGCTCACATCTTTTTGTTTGACTAGTAATAATAAATGTGTCAGGTTTTTGGAAATATATGAAAAAATTATTTCTATTAACTCTGATTAGGTTTAGATAGCTTTCCTTCATTGCTCTTACATTATTATTATTATTATTATTATTTTACTATTATTATTATTATTATTATTATTATTATTATTATTATGTAGTCATTTATTTTTATATTTTTTCTTATTCTAAGCAACATACCCCCTTACTGTATTTTATTTCTGCTCTTCTTACTTCTATCTTCTTTACATTGTTAATGTTCTCCTGAAGATGATTGTATATTTCATCTGTTTGAAAAAAAAAAAAAAAAAACAGCCGAAAAGTGAAAGTTAACACAGCCTGGAAATGGAACTGTAGCGACATCTTATGGTTGCAAAGTATGGCACATTCTGCTACCCATCTAGTTCAGCCAGGATTTTTTCCTCCCAGTTTCAGTTCAAAACAGTAAACAAGTTAGACTAGTCATGTGTAGACCCAGGTGCAATCACACAAACCCATAAAGTAATAGGTCACGTTCAGGTAGCCTAACTGACAGCTACCTATAAAACAGTGAATTTAGTCACGCCCCTAGGTTTGCAGTTTGTGAGTGGGATGATGATGTAGGCGCGTCTTAACGACACAAACTTCACGAGTGATTCATTCATTTCACTTCACTTTCCTCAAGAGATCTGATACGTGTGGTTCTTCTGCAGCGGAAATAAGCCAAAGGTCAGCATGATATTGTGCTTTTAACGGTTCATGTGTTTCTTTACCGATCATATTTAATCCATAGTTTGTTGATTCGTATTTGATATATTATTGTATTTTAAACGATTTCATGCTTTCGAAGTAATTTTTAAGTTTTGGTCATCTGCAGCCTACTGGTACTATAAGAGTTTGTTGACTCAAAGTGCGTGTTGTTTGAAATTACGATTATTTCGCGGAGCTATTGTTTTTAGTTATACAGGACATTCCATAGTCAGGATCAGATGACTAAATCTTTGGGAAAAACTATTCGGCTTTTTTTATGTGACCGTAGGGGGAAATAGGCTGTCTTCTAATAAATTTCACCGAAGCATTGAGCTGCTAGGGGATCGTTTTCTTCTTTTAACTAATGATATCGTGTTTCTTACCAGGACAAAGCGCAGATGTCTGTGTTTGTGTGTTACTCGCATGGAAATATGCACCTTTAGCCTAGTTTGTATTGGTTTGTTTGAGAACGTGGGAATTTCCAGCAGCACATAATTCCAAAAAACTTGCTTCTCTCTCCTTTAGGACAATCATGAAGACCCTGACATTTCTGACACTTCTGCTGATCACGAGTGAGTCTTTTTAATGCTTTTGGACCTTTAATAACTTGATTCATTAAAAAATATACTTTTATTGTTAGTCATGTCACATTGTGTTATACATATGTTATTTACATTAAAACGTATATATATATATATACACTACCTTCAAAAGTTTGGGGTCAGTACATTTTTATTGTTTCTTTTTTTTCTTAAAGAAATTAATACTTTTATTCACCAAGGATGTATTAAGCTAATAATTAAAAGTTTATTAAAAGTTAATAATAAATAATTTACATTGTTATAAAAAAAATTATATTTTGAATAAACACTGTACTTTTTAAACTTGTCATTCATGAAAGAATCCTGAAAAAAAAAAAAAAAAATCACAGGTTCCAAAAAATATTTGGCAGCACAACTGTTGATATTATCCAACATTGATCATTCTAATAATAAATCAGCATATTAGAATGATTTCTGAAGGATCATGTGACACTTAAGACTGGATAACAGCTGATAAAAATTCTGCTTTTCATCACAGGAATAAATTCTATTTTAAAGTATGTTAAAATAAAAAAACATTATTTTATATTGTAAAAACATTTTGAAATATTACTGTTTTTTATATAGAACTTGTACAACATTTTTCAGTGTTTGTAAATGAATTTGTTTTGTTGTTTTGAGTTTTGAATTTTGTTAATGACCATTACTGTCTTTAACTGTTCTTGTAGGTAGTTCTGTAGTGGGAAAAACTATGACATCTAATCAGACGGGCTTTGTTGGACAGGATGTACTATTATCATGTAACTGTTCTAATGAGCCTAATGACCTGTCATGGCAAAAAGGTATGACAATAGTGAATGTTCATCTGGAAGACAAAAGCCTCATAGATGTTTCCTACAAGGACAGGACGCAAATCTTTCTAAACAATGAGAAGACAAACTGCTCCCTGCTGATCCGCAACATCTCTAAAAAGGATGAAGGACTGTACACCTGTCATGCCCTGACCAGTGTTCATGAAGGTGGTCGAAAATTCTGGTCAAGGAAGTCGTCAGACGTTTTTCTAACAGGTGAGTTATCAAATTCTAAATTTATTTACCCAAGCAGATCAATAGTTCATATCTTGAAAGGAAACAGCAAGCCTCTTCCTGTTGTACACTTTCAGTGTGCTTCCCTATTCAAAGTGCAAGACTGCTTAGCTGCTTAGCTATAGTCTACTAGTCGACTGGTTTAGATAATGACGTGTAAGAAACGCACAGGTTGGAAAAGCAGAACTATGAGAATGAAAGGAAGTTGAAATTGCTGCCACTGCAGCAGAACCGAAAGTTATTGCCACCAGAGAATAGCCTTCGACAATGTCAAAAACATCATTGTCGTCATATGCAGTGCAACCAGTCGTAATAAAATAGCTTATCTACTGAATGGTATCAGAGACTAAAGAACAAAACACAGTACTTGTGCCAAGTTAAAGTATAAATAGGCTCTGGACTAGGGTTTCCATTGCTAAGATTTCACTAGAAACTCTGCCTGTGTTTCTTTTTTTAATGCATCACAAATTGGGATGTAGGATGTAATGTGTGGTAGTGTACAGATATTGATGACACTAATAACATATCTCTTTTTACCAGTGGATGAAAAGACCCCTGAAACAGATGGCCAAACTGGAGAGGAATCTGTCACAGCTGTCTCTGTTAGTGTTCCTATACTGGTTGTAGCACTTATACTGGCTGTTAGCCTGCTTCTAACCTTTATGATCAGAAGACGACATCGGACAAACACGGTAAATGATTTATTCAGCATCTCACGTCATGAGCGTCCCGTTTTTGAGACATCATGTTTAGTTGCACAAATGTGCTTCAAGACACCTGACACACATTTTTGTTCCAGTTCATTGCACTCTGTCTGTATTCTCTTAATTCCAAGAATATTACACCTAATGTCAACATTTGAGCCATGGTGCACTAAAGAAATAGTTTTTATGACCCATTTTATTATAATTATTTCCATTCGAATAAACTGTTTTAGTTGTAAACTAAAACTTCTTTCTGAAGTGGCCAAATTCCTTGAATAGTCCTTATGGCAAAAGTAAACCTACACCAGTTCAGAGCACAGCTTTAGGGCTCAAGTTCCTGGCTTTGACACATGTTTAATCACAGTACCTGAAACATTTACAAAAAGCCTGACTGTGATTTATTTTTCTCTTGTTTGCTATAGGACACAGATATACCAGCTGAGGAACCTATGCTAGAGAATGTGTGAAGTTCTCTTGTTTGACGGTTTAATTGATGAACTTCTACATTGTAATGTGAGGTCCTTCACAACAACAATGGACAATCTGAGGCCTTAGCCCTAAACAAATGTGTTGGCATGTGGGCATTACACAGCGGTGCGTGCTGATCCGTCTCATTTTAAGACGGATCAATATGCGGTCTTCAGTTGTAACACTGTTATTTGATTACCACTGAATTGTGAATACACTGTGAATATACGTTCTGTAGGCATTACAGTTTTGTAACTTGACAAGATTCTCCTTGTAGGAACTGTTTTTATATCTTTATTGAAGAACCGATGTAATATGCAGGGGACATGCAGTTTATATTTTGCCTATTCCTCTCTCTTTGAGACACGTTGATTGTCTCAATGCTAAACAAGCTTTTTAAATCATGTTCATATGTGTACAGTAATCATTTACTAAGCACACATTATGTAAGCTTCTTTACATTTACTCTTGTATGGGTTGTTTTACTCAGCCTGTGCTGATTTCATTTATGTGGAAGAAATGTATAGCACTCCCTATGGGATATGTTTGCTTTTTTACTGTACTAAATTTTCATTTACTTTTAAATGAATTCTGTAATGTGCTTCAAACCTGCCGAGGCAATAAACCTTTTACATATAGAGTTTTTCTTTGTATGAATGACCTACTGCCTCTCACTCTGAATGCATTCCAACCTAAACCTCGGCCTTTAGCAGATTTTCTTTGCTGACATAGGATTTAAGTCAAATTTCCCAACTAGAGCGTGGTACTCTCAGCTGTTGCGTAACGTTGAGGTTTTAATTCCGGCCAGATTTCCAAACTCTGCCAGCACGAAAGAATGAACCTTTGTTCTTGTCTTAAAATTTTTGGATTCTTTCCACTGGTTTGCTTTCAGTTTCTATTTGACTTGCTGCTATAGTTGACCAATTTGAAGCTGCACAAAATAGACTAGATGAAACAATCTTCTAGTACCATATGTTCTTAAGTAAGACATTTATACTAGCAAAACATTTACCAAAATAACAGGGATCAAACAAAATGCATGTTATTTTTGATTTAGTACTAACCTGAATAAGATATTTCACATAAGGCGTTTACATGTAGTCCACAACAGAAAAAAATAGTTAAATTTAAAAAAATTACCCCATTCAAAAGTTTACATACACTTGATTCTTAATACTGTGTAGTTACCTTAACACTTTTTAGTGATATTTGTTTACGAGTTTCTTGTTTGTCCTGAACAGTTAAACTACCTGATATTCTTCAGAATAATGTTTAAACAGAATGTTTAAACACTCACTGATGCTCCAGAAAAAAACACGGTGCATTAAGAGCCGGGGGGTGAAAATTTTTGAATTTGAAGTTCAGGCTAAATTTAACTTATTTTGTCTTTTTTTTTTGGGAAACATGTAAGTATCTACTGTAGCTTTTAAAGAGCAGTACTAATTTAACTTACTTTATTCTTTAGGGAACATGCAAGTATTATCTAGATCTGAAGGCCAGTACTAAATGAAAAAAATATATTCAGGCAAAATAATAAAAATGTACACATCCATATTCCTTTCAAAAGTTTACACCTCTGGCTCTTAAAGGTGCCATAGAATGGAAAACTGTATTTACCTTGGCATAGTTGAATAATAACAGTTCTGTACATGGACATGAAATACCGTGAGTCTTAAACTCCATCGTTTCCTCCTTCTTATATAAATCAGGCATTTACAAAAGACCACTGAAAAAGATGCCAATTCCAACCTAACACAGACTATGACGTTATAGTCTCGGGATCATTAATAGTCACGCCCCCAACATTTGCATAGCCGAATCATCAGAAGTTCTGCAGTTAGGCTATTGTGAAAAAACAAAGCGAGGACAATAGAGAAAATGGCAGATCACAGAAATAAATGTTATGTTCCAGGTTGTGCAAGAGATGTTAAGTGCAGGGATGGGTTGGTGTCTGTACTCAGAAAGGCACAGGAAACAAATAAGGCGTTCTAATAAAATAAGGCGAGCCACTAAAGGGACACGGTTAGCTTCATGCTAGCGGTAGTCTGTTAAATTGCAGTACATATTAGTTTCACTTACCACATAAATAGAGTAAGGAGAGATGACTGCGAGGACGATGGCGTCAGGGGTTTGGTGTTTGGTGTTGTGGACTTTCGCTCCGCCTCCCTCACATCCCAGCACCAGTAGGAAAGTCCACAACACCAAACCCCTGACGCTGATTGGTTGGAACACTGTTTGTTTATGTGTGGAAAGGTTGGTAGTGCCGATTGTTTTTTTGGCATATCTCGGACCCTAGGCTGACCAGAGAGACGTGGTTTTTTCACAGACAATTTATGGGGCAGGCAGCGAGCGGATCGTGATGAAAGGTCAGCTGAAATTGACACTTTATATTTTAGGCTAGAAATCGCTGATACAACCTTTAAGTACTGCCACTGTAGTATAACCTTACACAGAGCACGTGCGATCACAAATCTCAAAAGTGAAAGTAAAACGTTATCGTGCATTCAAAACGGCAGTGTCAATGCCCCACATATTAAAAATCCTAGGGTTGTAAATGGACTTGTAAAACCGTTTCTGAAAAACTTTTGCCCTTACCTAAGCCATGTACCTTCTATATTGATATCAGAGAACAATTTAAAATATTGTATCAATGCATTCTATGGCACCTTTAATGCATTGTGTGTTCCTTCTGAAGCGTCAGTGAGTGTCCCTCAGTTGTCCTCACTGTGAAAAAATGGATCTCAAAATCATACAGTCATTTTTGGAAAGGGTTCAAATACACAAAATGCTGAAAAGCCAAAGACTTGTCTGAAGAACAGTGGGCAGTTTAACTGTTCAAGACAAACAAGGGACTTATGAACACAATCACTAAACAAAAAAACACAGCTGTGGATCATTCAGGTAACAACACAGTATTAAGAATTAATTGAACAGGGTCATTTTTATAAATTCAACTATTATTTTTTCTTGTGGACTATATGTAAACATCTTTCATGTGAAATATCTTATTCAGGTCAGTACTAAATAAAAACTAACATGCGTTTTGTATGTTCCCTCTTATTTTGGTCAAATAATTAACATTTTGCAGATTCTTCAAGGTGTATGTAAACTTTTGACGTCAACTGTAGATATCTTTTGCTGTCATAAACTCATCATTCAAAGCTTTACAACTTGCTGGTTACTCTGATGTGGTGGTGTTTGTGAGATACTGAAGATAAAATAAATACATGGTCTAGTTCACAGTTAGACATCAATGGGTACTTCCTGGTTGTAATGAGGTCAAGAATTTGCCCTGTTTTCTCTACTGGACCATATTATTACTGTAAACTTCTTCTTCCTTAATTTTCTTGCCAAAAAGCCATTTCAAACGAGTCCACTAAGGTCACAGTCTGACACTTCACCTATATATGACTGTTTTTGTCAAACTAGGTGTGTTTGATAGAAATAACATGCAAATTTTGGATGAAAAGCTTTTAGTAGAGGAAGTAGCTGCCAGGTGGTTGAAAATGTGTGCCAAACATTTAGAGCTTGGGTTACTTTTGCAAACTCAAGATAACTTTCACGAAAACATGTTTTCCCACAATGTTGAAAGTAAGATTAAAGAGATAGTTCACCTAAATTCTTTTATTATTTACTCACCCACATTTCAAACCTCTATGACTTCTTTCTTTTGTGGACCAAAAACACGAGATGTTAGGCACGATTTGTTACAGATGAGTTGTGAGCTATTCCATGGGTCAGTAGCATAAACTGCTTAGCCTAGTTATTCAGAAAAGTCAGCTCATTTGTTTTCTTTAAGACTCGTCACGTTTTTATGTTACAAAATGTTAGTTGGCACAATTTGAGTCAGAAAATTAAGACTGATTACCTCTTGGCTAACTGCTTGTTGGTCAAACAATTTCTTAAGAAAGTCTTAACAGTGGCTGTTTATGCAGCTGGTTCTAAAATAGGGTAGATTTGTGTTAGCATTTTTGGGTGAACTTTACTTTTAATGTAGATTGCCTGATGGCACACAAGGAAGTACAGGTAGGTTTTGATGCACATGGTATTTTTAGTAATGATAAACTGAAATGAGGGCATGACATGTGGATACAATAACAAAACGCAACAAAGAGACAAACATTATCCGAAAACAAGCCATTTAGTCTTTTGCCCTCTTTAAAGCCATAAAATACTAAAGGTATTGACCTTTTGATAAAGCGACAGTTAATATTTGATAATACTAAAGATGAGTGTGCATGTACTCTAAATAATTAACATCAAAACTCTGCAGGGGAAAACAGCAGCAATAAATGCTGGAAGTGAAAAGATATTGGGAATATTTGCAGATTATATACAGATAAACAGAAACCATCTGTGAAATGAAGCTTGTCACAAGATTTTTCATTAGACTTCCCTGTAAAACATCTCTATAGAACAGACTAAAAAACTTCTCGACTGAATTGCAATTCAGTCAGGAAAGAAAAACTCTCCTCTCTGTGTCGCCTCGGAAAGTCCCATGCTCATGTCAGCAAATAGGACATTGTCATGTGATGATGTAATTACTAAATTGCCTTTACACCGCTGTGAACTGCAACAAGCTTTGTATTTACACATATAACACACCCATGTGTTTTTTTTAAATTTCCAAATCAGTTTATAATTATACCAATTATGTTTTCAGATATAAATACACAGTTTTGCTTGCTGTTTATTAATAGGCTGTTGTGAGTTTGTTTTTAATCTTCAAAAGCAGCTTAAGTTATGAACTACTTCTCATTATTAGAGTGCTTTACTAATAATTTTGTAAATACTCTACTCTGGAAAACTAAGAATCGGTAACCGTTTCATGGCTATGACTGCAACTTCCAAGCCAAATTGTGCACGAACACATGATACTCATATGCTCTTTGATCTTTTTCAAGAAATGAAAAATAGTCTTTTCATGATGTGAGGTGAACAATGAGAAGTGGAAAATGTATCTTCTTTCACAAGCTTATATAATACCCAAGTCTCCAGGAAGTGAACTGAGTAAGAAAAGGAACCAGACAGGAAAGACAAAAAGGCAGAGATTTAAATACCTGTTTTGTGTTTGGTAAGCGTTTATGTGTGTGGGAGAGATTGAGATCTTGGAAGTTTCTGTGAAACAAGCTGTGTAACATTTTATAGAAACTTTTAAGCAAAGCACATTGGCACCAAGACATAATTGTTGTGCATTTACTTAATGTGCAATAAGAATCTTTTTTAATCTTTATAGATCAAGTTTCACTTACTAGGTAATATACTCCCAACTTCCGACTCAAAACTCTCTCTCCTGTCTAAAAATGAACTGAAATTGAATTCCAAATACAAATCTTTAAGGTTTTTCAGATTTACAGTTGAGGTCAAACGTTTGCATACACCTTGCAGAAATCTAAGGCTAAAATAAAAGGGATCATACAAAATGCATGTTATTTATATTGAGTACTGACCTGAATAAGATATTTCACAGAAAAAACTGATCCACAGCTGTGTTTTGTTTTGTTTAATGATAGTTGTGAGTCCCTTGTTTGTCCTGAAACTGACTGCTGTTCTTCAAATTCCACAAATTCTTTGGTTTTTCAGCATTTTTGTGTACTTGAACTCTTTCCAACAATGCCTGTATGATTTTGAGATCCATCTTCTCACATTAAGGACAACTGAGGGACTCGTATGCAACTATTACAGAAGGTTCAAATGCTCACTGATGCTTCAGAAGAAAACACAATGCATTAAGAGCCGGGGGTGAAAACTTTTAGAATTTGAACATCAGGGTAAATGTAACTTATTTTGTCTTCTGGGAAACATGTAAGTATCTACTGTAGCTTTTGAAGAGCAGCACTAAATGAAAAAAATATGGCATTTTGGCAAAATAAGAAAAATGTCACATCTTCATTCTGTTCAAAAGTTTTCACACCCTAACTGTTAATGCATTGTTTTTCCTTCTGGAGCATCGGTGAGCATTTGAACTTTCTGTAATAGTTGCATAGAGTCCCTCAGTTGTCCTCAGTATGAAAAGATGGAACTCAAAATCATACAGTCATTCTCGGAAAGGGTTCAAACACACAAAAATGGGGTTTCCTTTATGAATTTAACTATTATTTTCTCTTCTGGGCTGTATGTAAATGTCTTTTATGTGAAATATCGTATTCAGGTCAGTAATAAATAAAAAAATATAGCTGCAAGCAGCAATTAACGGGGTTCGAGTATTTAAGGCCTTTACGGCTTCTACACCGTTAGGGTGTTGGCCAACATGAAATATATGGCTGACACCAGAACATATCCATTACGAAGAATACACTCACAAACAGAAACATACACAGAAATGAAATGGTTAAACTATTGTGTTCATTAAGCATGATTACAGACACAGACAGATGCACACATATTTTGTTGCACATAAGAGATTTGTACAATAAATGATAATTGACAACATGCTTAAAACTTGTGTTTTTAAGATTTGATATATCATTGTCATGTTTCACTGTAATCATAATCATGTGTAATTGTCAAATATGATATATCTGTATAAATTAAGCTTTAAACTTTGGCTAAATGTGATTTGAAAAGTTATAACAGTGATTTGGTATCACTTACATATAAATTTAAAACTACATAAAGCCATTAACCCCTACAAAGCACTGTTCTATTAACATGTGTAAGCCCATTAGTGGTATTCTATTGCTATCTAGTGGCTATAGTTGTAATTTTATTGAAATAGAGGTGCATTGTTTTTAAGCTTTATAACAATTACAAAGCTTATTTTGCCCAATGTCCATAAACATATGCTTGTTTTGAATCATACGATGCATGATTTTACTTAAGTTTCTGAATTTTTTTTCTTTTAGTATTTGTAGACTTTAATGTACACTAGATAAAAAGCATATTATGAAATGGCTCTGTTATAGCTGACCAAATGCAAATGTTCAACATTTTTTTGATAATTACTGACCAAGAGAGTCTGGAGAACTGAACTGCACTGATTTTATTGAGTATGGGTTGAAAATCCAGGACGAGTTCACCAAACTATGTTTTTTAAATGATCTCATGTTTTAAAAGAACAGTTTGATTGACAACATTGGTCCTAGAGGCATAGTTGTTCAGAATGAGGAGATCTATCATATGATATGAAGATATAGTATATATGTGAAGATATTGACGTTTAATTAGGATTTTAGTTCTATATACAATAGAAATATCATGTTTTTGACACCTTTTTAACTGTTATAGCGCCACCTATGGTCCGATCTTCATGAAACTTTGCATGCTTGTTAAGGGTCATCTGCTACATGTTGTCACCCATTTTTGTAAAGTTTTGAGTTTTTGTTTAGGTTTTATAGGCTTTTGGATATATGTTGCCATGCCCATTTTACTAAATTAGCCCATTATAGCCAACCACAGGACAAAATTCAACATTTTTTTGATAATTATTGATCTAGAGAGTCCAGAGAATATTACTGCAGTGGTTTGATCCAGATCGGGCGAAAAACCTAGGATTAGTTCGCAAAAGTAGGTTTTTAACATATTTGTGAATAATTAATGAACGATTTGATTGACAGCAATGGTTCTTGAGTCAAAGTTTCTCTGCATGAGGGGATCTATCAAATGATATGCATATTGTGTGGATGTGTGAAACGCCGCGTGATTACAGAGCCAAAAATACTCGTTAGCGCCAACTAGTGGCCGATTTCTTTCAAAATTCTTACAGACCTTTAGGGGCATGAGTCGAACATGCTCACCGAGTTTCGTTCTGATTGACCTCTGTTAACCTTGTCAAATAGGTGCTCCAACTTCATTGGCCAATGGCGGCCATGTTTTTTGAGATACGCCAATGTCCTCATAGATACTTGTGGCCCTTTGGTCCAAGACACTGCATACCAATTTTCAAGTCGATCGGACTAACGGCTGTGTATTTATAGCTGTTTATATGTTTTTTCCGCCTTATAGCGCCATCAAGTGGACAAGCTCCGCAATTTTTTTGATCTGACCAAAGATTAAGCTTATACACGTGTGTGTTGAGTTTGGTGAAGATATCTCATTCCATTCAAAAGTTATAGCCATTTTAGTAAAAGTGGCCCCGTCACTTTCGAACGTTTTGGTGGCCCTTTGCGACCGTGAGTCAAAAGTTCAACTTTTTTTTGATAATTATTGATATTCAGTGTCCAGAGAATATTTCTGCACTGGTTTGGTTCCGATCGGGCGAAAAACCTAGGACTAGTTCGCAAAAGTAGGTTTTGGACAAATTTCAAAATGGCGGAAAAATTTGCATACCGGAAATGAAATCGGAGATAGCCATTTTGTTTTGATTGACCCAAGGATTTAAATGATATAAGACACTTGAGTCTACGACAAACGGTTTAGGAGTTAAGAGAGGTTTCGCGTTTTGGTTCGCTATAGCGCCACCTATGGTCCGATTGGGCTGATTCTTTGTGAGGTTCTCCTCGATTTTTGCTCTATCATCTGACCAAGTTTCAAGTCTCTAGGCCTTACGGTTTGGGCTGCCCGTTCAGTTTTACGGCAGAAAAATAATAATAATTAAAGCTGCAAGCAGCATTGAGCGGGGTTCGAGTATTTAAGGCCTTTATGGCTTCTATACCGTTAAGGTGTTGGCCAACATGAAATATATGGTTGACACCAGAACATATCCATTACGAAGAATACACTCACAAACAAAAACATACACAGAAATGAAATGGTTAAACTATTGTGTTCATTAAGCATGATTACAGACACGGACAGATGCACACATATTTTGTTGCACATAAGAGATTTGTATAATAAATGATTAGTGACAAAATACTTAAGACTTGTGTTTTTAAGATTTGATATATCATTGTCATGTTTCACTATAATCATAATCATGTGCAATTGTAAAATATGATATATCTGTATAAATTAAGCTTTAAACTTTGGCTAAATGTGATTTGAAAAGGTATAACAGTGATTTAGTATCATTTACATATGAATTGAAAAGTATATACAGCCATAAAAGCATACAAAGCACTGTTCTGTAATATGTGTAAGCCCATTAGTGGTATTCTACTGCCATCTAGTGGCTATAGTTGTAATTTTGTTGAAATAGAGGTGCATTTTTTGTAAGCTTTATAAGTATTAAATTGCCCTTTTTGCCATAAACATGTGCTTATTTGAATCATATGATGCATGATTTTTACTTAAGTTTGTGAATTTTTGTTTTATTTTAGTATTTGTAGACTTTTAGGTACACTAGATAAAAAGCATATTATGAAATGGCTCTGTTATAGCTGTCCAAATGCAAATCTTCAACATTTTTTTGATGATTATTGACTAAGAGAGTCTGGAGAATTGTACTGCACTGATTTTATTGAGTATGGGTTGAAAAACCAGGACGAGTTCACCAAAGTATATTTTTAAAATTATCTCATGTATTAAAAGAACAGTTTGATTGACAACATTGGTCCTAGAGGCAAAGTTGTTCAGAATGAGGAGATCTATCATATGATATGAAGATATTGTGTATATGTGAAGATATTGACGTTTAATTGGGTTTTTAGTTCTATATACAATAGAAATATCATGTTTTGACACCTTTTTAACTGTTATAGCGCCACCTATGGTGCGATCGTCATGAAACTTTGCATGCTTGTTAAGGGTCATCTGTTACATGTTGTCACCGATTTTTGTAAAGTTTTGAGTTTTTGTTTAGGTTTTATAGGCTTTTGAGTATATGTGGCCACGCCCATTTTGTAAATGACCCTGTTATAGCCCAAAAAAGGACAAAATTCAACATTTTTTTGATAATTATTGATCTAGAGAGTCCAGAGAATATTTCTGCAGTGGTTTGATCCAGATCGGGCGAAAAACCTAGGACTAGTTCGCAAAAGTAGGTTTTTAACATATTTGTGAATAATTAATGAACGATTTGATTGACAGCAATGGTTCTTGAAGCAATTTTTCTCGGCATGAGGAGATCTATCAAATGATATGCATATTGTGTGGATGTGTGAAACGCCGCGCGATTCCAGAGCCAAAAAAACTCGTTAGCGCCAACTAGTGGCCGATTTCTTTCAAAATTCTTACAGACCTTTAGGGCCGTGAGTCGAACATGCCCACCGAGTTTCGTTCTGATTGACCTCCGTTAACCTTGTCAAATAGGTGCTCAAACTTCATTGACCAATGGCGGCCATGTTTTTTGAGATACGCCAATGTCCTCATAGACACTTGTGCCCCTTTGGTCCAAGTCACTGCATACCAATTTTCAAGTCGATCGGACTAACGGCTGTGTATTTATAGTCAATAACATGTTTTTTCCGATTTATAGCGCCACCAAGGGGTCAAGCTCAGCAATTTTTTTTTATTTGACCAAGGATCGAGCTTATACACATGTGTACCGAGTTTGGTGAAGATATCTCATTCCGTTCAAAAGTTATAGCCATTTTAGTAAAAGTGGCCCCGTCGGTATTGAACGTTTGTGTGGCTCTTTGCCACCTTGAGTGAAAAATTGTACTTTTTTTTGATAATTATTGATATTCAGTGTCCAGAGAATATTCCTGCACTGGTTTGGTTCTGATCGGGCGAAAAACCTAGGACTAGTTCGCAAAAGTAGGTTTCGGATTCACGTCCATTTTTCGGGGTCAACCGTGCGTCGCAGCTCAAAAATTCCGTAATACACTTTTGTTCGGCCTGACCCAAGGAACGCAATGATGTAAAGTTTTTGAGTCTACGACAAGCGGTTTACGAGATTATGGCCATAATGTCAAAATTTTTTGTTTTTTGCGCTGTAGCGCCACCTATGGTCCGATTGGGCTGATACTTTGATAGGTTCTCCTCGATTTTTGCTCTATCTTTTGACCAAGTTTCAAGTCTCTAGGCCTTACGGTTTGGGCTGCACGTTCAGTTTTACGGCGGAAAAATAATAATAATAAAAATCCTAACAATTACAATAGGGTTTCAGTGCTACGCACTCGAACCCCTAATTAAAGCTGCAAGCAGCATTGAGCGGGGTTCGAGTATTTAAGGCCTTTACGGCTTCTATACCGTTAGGGTGTTGGCCAACACGAAATATATGGCTGACACCAGAACATATCCATTACAAAGAATACACTCACAAACAGAACATACACAGAAATGAAATGGTTAAACTATTGTGTTCATTAAGCATGATTACAGAGACAGACAGATGCACACATATTGAGATTTATGCAATAAATAAGTGACAAAATGCTTAAAACTTGTGTTTTTAAGATTTGATATATCATTGTCACGTTTCACTGTAATCATAATCATGTGTAATTGTCAAATATGATATATCTGTATAAATTAAGTTTTGAACTTTGGCTAAATGTGATTTGAAGACTTATAACAGTGATTTAGTATCACTTACATATAAATTCAAAACTACATAAAGCCATTAAACCCTACAAAGCACTGTTCTATTAACATGTGTAAGCCCATTAGTGGTATTCTACTGCCATCTAGTGGCTATAGTTGTAATTTTATTGAAATAGAGGTGCATTGTTTTTAAGCTTTATAACTATTAAATTGCCTTTTTTTGCCCAGTGTCCATAAACATCTGCTTGTTTTGAATCATATGATGCATAATTTTACTTGGGTTTGTTAATTTTTGTTTTATTTTAGTATTTGTAGACTTTAATCTACACTAGATAAAAAGCATATTATGAAATGGCCCTGTTATAGCTGTCCAAATGCAAATGTTCAACATTTTTTTGATAATTACTGACCAAGAGAGTCTGGAGAACTGAACTGCACTGATTTTATTGAGTATGGGTTGAAAACCAGGACGAGTTCACCAAAGTATGTTTTTTAAATGATCTCACGTTTTAAAAGAACAGTTTGATTGACAACATTGGTCCTAGAGGAAAAGTTGTTCAGAATGAGGAGATCTATCATATGATATGAAGATATAGTGTATATGTGAAGATATTGACGTTTAATTGGGTTTTTAGTTCTATATACAATAGAAATATCATGTTTTTGACACCTTTTTAACTGTTATAGCGCCACCTATGGTCCGATCGTCATGAAACTTTGCATGCTTGTTAACGGTCATCTGCTACATGTTGTCACCCATTTTTGGAAAGTTTTGAGTTTTTGTTTAGGTTTTATAGGCTTTTGGATATATATTGCCACGCCCCTTTATTAAATGAGCCCATTATAGCCAACCAAAGGACAAAATTCAACATTTTTTTGATAATTATTGATCTAGAGAGTCCAGAGAATATTACTGCAGTGGTTTGATCCAGATCGGGCGAAAAACCTAGGACTAGTTCGCAAAAGTAGGTTTTTAACATATTTGTGAATAATTAATGAAGGATTTGATTGACAGCAATGGTTCTTGAGTCAAATTTTCTCTGCATGAGGGGATCTATCAAATGATATGCATATTGTGTGGATGTGTGAAACACCGAGCGATTACAGAGCCAAAAAATCTCGTTAGCGCCAACTAGTGGCCGATTTCTTTAAAAATTCTTACAGACCTTTAGGGTCATGAGTTGAACATGCCCACCGAGTTTCATTCCGATCGACCTCCGTTAACCTTGTCAAATAGGTCCTCAAACTTCATTGGCCAATGGCGGCCATGTTTTTTGAGATAAGCCAATGTCCTCATAGACACTTGTGCCCCTTTGGTCCAAGTCACTGCAAACCAATTTTCAAGTCGATCGGACTAATGGCTGTGTATTTTTAGCCAAAAATATGTTTTTTCCGTCTTATAGCGCCACCAAGTGGTCAAACTCAGCAATTCTTTTGATTTGACCAAGGATAGAGGTTATACACATGTGTACCGAGTTTGGTGAAGATATCTCATTCCGTTCAAAAGTTATAGCCATTTTAGTAAAAGTGGCCCCGTCGGTATCGAACATTTGTGTGGCCCTTTGCGACCGTGAGTGAAAATTTTTACTTTTTTTTGATAATTATTGATATTCAGTGTCCAGTGAATATTCCTGCACTGGTTTGGTTCTGATCGGGCGAAAAACCTAGGACTAGTTCGCAAAAGTAGGTTTCGGATTCACGTCCATTTTTCTGGGTCAACCGTGCGTCGCAGCTCAAAAATTCCGTAATACACTTTTGTTAAGCCTGACCCAAGGATCGCAGCGATGTAAAGTTTTTGAGTCTACGACAAGCGGTTTACGAGATTATGGCCAAAATGTCAAAAAATTTTGTTTTTTGCGCTGTAGCGCCACCTATGGTCCGATTGGGCTGATTCTTTGTGAGGTTCTCCTCGATTTTTGCTCTATCTTTTGACCAAGTTTCAAGTCTCTAGGCCTTACGGTTTGGGCTGCCCGTTCAGTTTTACGGCGGAAAAATAATAAAAATAAAAATCCTAACAATTACAATAGGGATTCAGTGCTACGCACTCGAACCCCTAAAAATCCTAACAATTACAATAGGGATTCAGTGCTACGCACTCGAACCCCTAATAACATGCATTTTGTACAATTCTTCTTACAATGGTAAAATAATTAACATTTTGCAAATTATTTCAACGGTATTCATTTAGCAGACACTTTCATTTAAAGCAACTTGCAAGATCCAAGATACACAAACACGACTGTCCATGATACATATTAGGTGAAGATGCTACTATTTCTTAAAACTAACAGTAACTAACTGCTGAAATGTTTTACAACCTAACAAGCAGAACAAATTGGAATCAAGAAGTTGTATTTTATGCCAAGAACTCTGCTGGTTGAGCAATCTGGCATTCTGAGGAACCAAAATGGTGTCTTGAGTATATATATATTTTTTAATCGATGTGAACCTTCCAACAAGATTTTATAGTTTGAAAAACATTGCATAATGTGGTTAGCCCACCCTGAAAGGTCAGATTTTCAGAATTGTTTAGTTTATTATTACAAGGACAATGCATATTAACATGACAAGTCAAAATATGCCAGAGTTAGCCAAAAGGCTAATTTTCATCTGCAGTCCTAGGCCAGATGTACAACAGGCAACCTAAAAATACAATGCAAATACAACAATTTAATCAAACATAACAAAATATAACATAATACAACAAACCCTACAATTTCCAAAAACAACACAAAAAAATTAATGTTGACATATTTGCATGCTAAAAAGCCAAGATTTAAAAGAAGAACGAAATTCATTATAACTATTTAATTCTCTAATTGACGTTGGGATGTCATTCCATTCTTTCGAGGCTTTAATTGAGAAGGCAGACTGACTAAAAGCAGTTTTTCTAAAATTAATAACACAGTCCCTTCTAAATGTTCCTCTAGTGAGACGACTGTTTTCTGATCTTAAACTCAGAAACTCACTAAGAGGTGGTGGGCCCAGGCCATTGAGAATTTTATAAGCTAAACAGCCGTTTGAAAACTTAACCAAATTATCCCAACTCAATAGATTATATTTTGATAAAATTTTACAATGATGAAAGTGACGTGGTTTCTTATCAAAAATTTTTAACGTTTGTTTATATAAAGTCTGTATTGGGAGCAAGGCGGAATGGTTGGCCTGAGACCAAGTAGTTAGACAATAATTCATATGCCAAAATATCATAGAATGCATAAACACTTTGGCAGCTTGGGTAGACATTGAATTCCTGATATATCGAAAATTGGATAAATTAAATTTTATTTTCTTAACAGTATGTAAAATCTGAGAATTAAACTTAAGTTTGGAGTCAATGATAATACCAAGATATTTAAGTTCAGAGACAATTTGAATTTTTTCACCGTTAATAAAAATATCCGGATCAACTGCAGAGTTGGTGGTTTTACTAAAAAACATACCAACTGTTTTGGAAAGATTTGACTGCAGGCTACAGTGATTTAACCATTCACTAATTTTAACCATAGCCTTCGTAAGTTTGGCTGCCACAGCTGCTTCTGATGTTCCATGAATATATAAAACAGTGTCATCTGCATACATTTGAACTCTCACTTCTGGGCACACACTTGGCAAGTCATTAATATACATGCAAAACAAAAGGGGGCCCAATATAGACCCTTGAGGCACTCCAGTGGATAACTGAAGAGGTTCAGAAAGATAGCTACCAATACGTACAATTTGTGATCGTTGAAAAAGATAAGATGCTACCCACTTTAGAGCATTATCTGAAAAATTAAAATGAGATAGTTTAGACAATAAAATATTGTGATTAACAGTGTCAAAGGCTTTCCTAAGATCTAAAAAAATAGCTCCAACAACCTTGTTCCTATCAAGCAATGATTTAATATTTTCGATAAAAAAACAGTTTGCTGTCTCAGTGGAGTGATTTGTCCTAAATCCAAATTGTAGTGGATGAAGGGAAAAAACTGAGTTATTCAAGTGATTCCTAATCTGTTGAGACACCCATTTTTCTAAAACCTTGGATATTACTGGCAAAATGCTAATAGGTCTATAATTGGAAATAATTTGTCTGTCTCCTGATTTAAATAAAGGGGAAACAATAGATAATTTCCAAGCATTTGGGAATTCCCCCAGAGAAATTGATTGATTTATAATTTTTGTGATGGGGATAAGCAAGGACGAACCTAATTCTTTCAACATTTTATTATCCATACCAAAGACATCTTTCGCTTTAGAAGTATTAAGTGAACTGATTAAGGATTCTATGTCTCTTTCAGAAGCGCTGGAAAACACGAGGCTGTGCTCTGATGACAAGATAGGGCACTTACTAATATCTACGTGTGAGAAACCCTGTGCAATAGATGCAACAGAGTCTACAAAATAGTTATTAAAAGCTGTAGCAACCACAGTTGGATCAGAAATACTTTTCCCATCCAACACAAGATCAACAGGTTTACTGTCTTTATGTTCCTGCCCCAGCAATTTGTTTAATTGATCCCAAATCAATTTTGAATTGCCCCTTGCATTGTTTATAATGGTTAGAAAAAAGTCAGCCCTTGACTTTCTTAACTGAGATGTAACTTTATTCCTCAACATTGCAAAACGGTGTTTATCAGTACTTAATTTTGAATTATTAGCCTTTTTTTTTTTGCAAGATCACGTTCTTTCATCATATTAAGAATGTCCGCATTAATCCATGGGAGACTATTCTTAAAATTTCTTTTTCTAAATGTTTGGGTAAACTCCTTGATAAAATACTGTAGTCTACTTGTAAGCACTGTACTTCCATCATGTACATCTTTCCCAGCTAGCAAATCACTCCAGTTAAACCTGTTTATTTTATCTATAAACTGATCCCGTACTTTGTTGGGTATTCTAGATACTTCTTTCTCCTTGAGAGTTGAAACAGAAAACCTTTTGCTAGTTAACTTTCTTGTCACCAGAACTAAATTATGGTCAGATAGTCCAGTGATCATATTAAAGGATTTTGTAATTCTTTCTGGTTTATTGCAAAAGATTAAATCAATCTGCATTTCAGTATTATGAGTTTTTCTTGTTGGACCCTTGACTACCTGTGTTAAATCAAAATTATCACATATTTGTTTAAGATGTTTCCTGGCTACTCTGTCTTCCCAATTAACATTAAAATCCCCCATTATTAATACCTCTTTTTCAAAGTTGAATCTAAGAAGCATACTACGAAAATTTTCATAAAAATCTACCTAATCTAAGAACACTGCAGCATATTTATACAGATTTAACCAAGCAACAGATAATGCTTGTTTTAATTTGAACACAGGCCTTGTTTAAATATTCAACAGAGATAAAGTTCCGGCTTCATATTTATTGTACCCTACATGCTGTAGCGCTCAGAAAAATCATTAACACGTGCGCCTGTGTGACAATGCCCTTGTGCACACTTGCTGGTGCAAACGCTGTGGGCACAGAACCTCCTTTCACATGTAAAGACACTTAAACACATACACAGAATATAAGCACAACCCTTCTAGTTCACAACAATACATATATTTACTGTATAGGTTATCCAAACGGTCCTGAGTGCAGCGTTCATTGCGTGAGATGTTCTTTCTCCTCTTCCTCAGTCTGCCTCTAAGGGTCTCTCTAAGACCTTGAAATACTCTGCCTGAACCCACCACTCAAAGGAAGGAAAGGGGGAAATCAAGCCACTATGTGTTTGGACGAGGAAAGAAAAAGAAAATGTATTCTGATTTAAAGTGTTTTGAATCAGTGCCGCAGAAGAAGAACATGCCAAATCACTTTCCTTCAAAGAAATAAGATCATACTTGATTGAAGTTATTGAAGTGAAAATAGTTTCTAAATCAAGGTTCATCAAATGTATTCTGGCCTTGTTTTTTAAATGATCTACGAAATCATCCATCTGCAAGCCATTGTGCAAGATCCCTTTTAGTTTAACTGCCTCATGAGTCATTTTTGACAAGCTGGGGTGTAGTGTCAATTTTTGAATATGAGTCATGTTCCCATAACAGACACCTGTGAACAAAGTATGATAAGAAACAGAACTGTTTATGCATGTTCAATGCATGTTTAATTCTAATTATGCTTTCCAAAACAAAATTCAACTAAGAACTACTTCATAAAACCATCTTTGTCTTATCCTAAATCACTATGGTAGGCCTATAATAGTTCAGCCTGTCCCAATACCCACACTTTTGCATTTACATGACTTATTTGCTGTATTTGGCCCAAGTGTTGAAGTTAGCAAGTGTGGGCATTGGGACGGACCCAACGTTTACATTGTAGACATGTCAGGGTGGATTATAAAACCGCATACTTCGTCTGTGTGTGTTTACGTCATATCCATAAATAAAGGAAAGAAGGTCATGCTACCATATTCAGGTGAAGTTATTGTTAGCTTGAAGCCACAACAAATGAACTTCGAACTGAAAGGAGTTCGCAGGCGGAAAGAGAAAGCCAACAGTAACGGTAATAAATCATGAAACATAGTTTGCGTAGCATTACTTATACTGTGCACTGACAAGGTTGATAAAACAATGTTTACTTTGGTAACATGGTCAAGGTTAATGCTTTGGTATATCTGCTTACGAATAAGCTAGCCAAGTTATAATACACTGTTTTATCTGATACCGTATGACTTGCAATCACTAATTTATGACTAATATCACAATACCTTACAATTACAGTAATCGCTATGACCCATTTTTTAATACTTAGGTCACTTTTTCATAACTCTTTACACAGCGAGCACAACAGCAGTCTGGGCTGAACTGTGTATCATTTATCATTGATATGGCACAAAACCCATTCAAGTACATTCTTTTTTTTTCCCTCACTCAAACAGAACCACAACCAAAATTCTATAAACCAACAGGCCAATTTACATATGTTTACATACCTGTTTCAAAACTGTTATGTAACAAGTAACATAATACAAAACCAAATAAGACAAGTTATTGGCTACAGTTCAACAGTAATACTACACTATAGTAGTCAACATTTGAAGTGGATCAATAAAGTTAATCAAAGTTGTCCTAAGACAACAACAGGTATTATTTTGGTTTTAGGACAACTTTGATGAAAGATTTTAATCCACTTCAAATGTTGAATACTGTATATTATTCTACTCAAATAAAAAAAAATGAAATGGCAATGCTATCAAAACCATTAGATGTAGCTGAACTCCTCCACACAGGGTTGCCAAGTAAGCGGTTTTACAAGGGTTGCCAGGTTTTTTTTTTGTCCTGGACCCACTGGGAACGCGATTCTGACGGACACCTGGCGGAGGGGAAAACCACAATTGGACTAGTTTTGGGCTAGTTTTAAATAGCAATTGGACTGGTTTTGTTCACAGTCCTGGCAACCTACACAGGTGTTAGCCTTTCAGGTTTATTACCATCTATACAAATGGAGCACATTCATTTTGCATTGTACATGGATTATACAACAGTAAACAGAGTTGTGGACTTGAGTTGCATGACTCGAGACTTGACTCGGGTACCAAATTTGATGACTTGTGACTTGACTTGATATAATCAGAGAAGACTTGCGACCTAACTTAGACTTTGACAGCAATGACTCGAGACTTGTCTTGGACTTGAACCCTGTGTCGGCAAGTCTTTATGGCCTACCTTCTAAAAAAAAAAAAAAAAAAAACACTCAATATAGGCTGGCTACTGAAGCATATGATCACACTGGTATGATTAGCGCAGCTTTTGGCACTGAGCCAGAGAGGGACTCGCTAAGTGAGTGCTTGTATTGTTTTTATCCACATAATGTTTAGGATATTTAATGTTTTAGACATTTAAATTACACATAATCACTATAAACCACTTATATAATAATAATAAAAAGAAACGCAATGTCTATTGAAACAGCAGTAGCCTAATAACTGGCTAAACCTTTCATGTCTTTCAAGAAATAGATGAATTCATGATAAATGAATGTCTGTATTACGTATTATCAAGTTATTATATATTTGACTCAACTGATTCATTCAAATCACTGAATCTTAAACAAATGAAACAGAGGATTTAAACTAAATTATTTATTAAATTTGGCCTATATTTGTTCACAAACAATGATTAATTCCTCAGTGATACACCACTAATTATTATAGCCTATCTTTAATAATTATACCTACTATAGACTTACGACAGTAAATTTAAATTCAATACTTAATACAGAGACACTAATTTGGGCAAACAGCACTAGTGACTTGTTTAGGACTTGAAGCTTAAAGTTGAGAACTTGCAGCTCGACTTGGACTTGCCCGTCTTGACTTGGGACTTGTCTGTCTTGACTCGGGACTTGACTCGAGACTTACTTGTGACTTGCAAAACAATGACTTGTTCCCACCTCTGGCAGTAAATTCTAAACAGTCAAGAGCTGTCAAGTTTGTTTTCTAAAGGAATATTTCAAAGTAAACAATGTATAATGCTACCTGTTGTTAGTGTTTCATTGTTTTATGAGTGATAAAGCATGTTTGGTGGGTGACCACGTTCGCTAGTGTTATGGAAGAATCAGTTGATTTAAAGTGTCGTAGCAACTGTAGCACTTTGTTTTAATACAATTGAACTTCATTATTGCTGGAGATTTAATGTGCCTAGTGACACAATATCCATGCTGATAAACTCATCTGTACCAATGAGCACCAAGGTGCACCTCAGACCATCAGATTCACCCGTGCAAAATAAAGGGTTTACACTTACGCCATGGTTTGCTCAGTTAAAGAGATACTCGGATGTAAACAACAACATTGATTGCACAGTTCATGTACTACTAAATGGGTTGTTCTGATAATTTATGCTGCCTAAACCACGTAAAGAAATGTGGAAGCTGCTAAATTATATAGAGAAGGACTTAGGAAGCAGGGAAGGGCGCACTATTTATATACTAAAGTTAATAGGTGGTAAAGATATATACGAACAGTATTAATGAAGATATTAGCCTGATATTTCACCTTTTCTGACCGGAAATGATAAGAACAAACACAAATGTTGTCAAGATTTTTGCCCTGGAAATCCTGGTTCAGTTTGGCCAAGCACAAATGCCTTTTGCTCCCCACACAGTTTTTTGCACTCTTCTCCTTAAATTTGTTATAACTTTTAGCAATCTATGGTTACGTTTACATGAATCCGGATACATTTGAAAACGGAGTTTTCATTTTAAAACGCTCTCCGTCCACACTAGCGTTTCCAAGCGTTTTCCAAAGGTTTCTCGTCCATACTGAAACGTAGGAAAACATCAAATTCGCCTTACTGCGCATGCGTAAAGCATCCAAAATTATACAAAGGCAATAAGTTTTCACGCAATTCCTCTGGCGGGATAATTTACGGAAATATCTCATCATCCACTGACGCATCTATATCGCGCTCATTCATATTTTATCTGAAAAGCAGTTGTCGTCATGTTTTGCAGGACAGCAACTGTGAGTAAATTTTCTGTCATCTTTTTAGGACTGTAATTTGAAGAGTGTACAAGGTAAATCTCTTTAGCAGTGGTGTGACAGTGAATAGCACAGGCACAATTACTGGTGTAGATATCTATTGGTAAAATATGCGTCACATGACTATAAATATGCGTCAGGCGTTTTCAAATTTATCCACTTTGGCCGGAGTTTTTAAGAAATAATCGTTTTCTGTGATAAAAACGGGGTTTTCGTGTAAATGAGAGGCCAAACCGCAGGGAAATATTCACGTCGTGTAAATGGGGCCTATATTACTCCAAATGTTTCTCTTAAACTGACCGATTAGTACATCCCAAAACATGACAATAATTGGCCATTTTCAGCAGTAATAATCAGAAAAATATGCGAGTTTTGTTGAGTTCAGTGGCATTGTTTACTTTTATTGCCGCCAATATGACCAATTCATGATGCGTCATGAAAACTCTCTAAAGCGTAGGCGAAGCACAGCTTATGTAATTAACAAAACAGTGTTCTTCCGCAAGTAACTTGTAATTTTATGTTTCAACCGGTTGAGTACGTTTAAAAGACAAACATTTAACTTTATACAGCGTCTTCACAACGTGGGTCTCACGCGCAAAATCGGAAAAGCAGCACGTGTCTCTTTTTCTCTTTAGCTTCTTGAGTTTAAAGCAAATGAAATTAACCCATTAGCAGAGCTGTCACATGGATGTTTGAACATGGCGTCCTTTGGCACAGCAGGCACCGGCTTGCCCTTGTGTCAAACTCAACTCACCAGAGGCTGGATTGCGTCTTGCTGAGGGGCTCCTCTGCCAGCTGCCTATGTCACACCTCCTAGTTTGCCACGCTACTCGAGTGCTTAACATACAACATGAGAATCAGTGGCGCTGGCTTATTTACCCATTTGAAATGTCAGAGTCAATTGCTTTCTCATCCTGATGGGAAATATGCTGATGCAACCAGTTAGGTCAGTGTGGAGTACACAATGTGTCATGTCTGTCACTATTCACTTTCATCTGTGAGTTTGCTTTCAGCAAATACTTGCGGTAAGTGCAAAAGCACTGGATGACATGTACGGTGTTGAACTCTTCTACAAGATAAAAACTTGATATTTCCTGACAAGCACAATCAATAATGATTGTCATCTCTTTAAAGAAAAATACCTTGAATACCAATGTATACACTGTAAATATGATTACTGTTATTAACTATCACAACTTAAATTCAGCATTAAGTATTGTTTAAACAAAAAAGTAAGTGCTTGTGGTCGATTTAAAATTAGTTTAGTTAACTTGGACATTTATGTTATCTTAACAAAAACTGTCAAGTTAAATTGTGATAACTAATTGCAGCAACATTGCTTTTGTCAAACGCGTAAATGTAAAGCTACATGCTGAGTAGTGCCGTAAGAATAAGAAGAATGGGAAACAGCATCAAGCTGGAACAAATATGATCACTTTCATAAAGCATATTTAACATACCTGACAAGCTTTTATCCCATCACAAACCACAGAAAGACGTCTATAAATATATATAAGTTTGACGGTACATCAGCATTGGGAAAATAGACTTGCATTGGAATTCTTCAATTCAATTAAATGTTAAGTGAACATAAAGGGAGTAAATTATCTGTTCTCTCAACTGGAATAAAAATGCTGGTTTTAAAATTGATAACATCATTATGATAATAACATTGATAACATCCTAGCAACCCTCTCTAAAAGTGTGAGAAATGTTTTGATAAATTCAGTACATATGGTGCAACTGGTACAGAACGTGCAGAAAAAAAATCAGTTGGAATGGCCTGGTATGATTGAAAGATGTGTAGATGTTGGCATCCGAATGTGATTTACATGGAAGAATTTCATAGAAACAACACGGCATGTTGAAAGCATCAGGTTGCATAAAACGTGGGGGTACAAAGGTGAAACTAAATAGATGTTTAGATAACTCTGATAAAACCTGTTAACAATATTTATAGATCACATTTCATCCAAAAATGTGCAAATTATGTTTTGTATTCTGTTTTAAATCTGTTAGGAACTGCTTTAAGCACATTCTCCCCATTGTCATTAGCAAAAAAAAGTTCTTATTAGTGTAATATGGAAAAACCATATCCCATATCAAAACTTAAAATATGTCATTAGCATACCTAAACTAGATATTTTACAGTCACCATTATGCAGATTGATCTTAAACACAGATAAACGACTTCCTACCACAGTGGCCATCCTTCACAAACCAAATCCCAGACAATTTGTGCCATTTAGAAATCCTGGCCAGACGCATTTTTTTTTAGGAAGCTACACCTACGTTATCCAATGGAATGCCATTCTCTTGTGAACATTAGTATGACAGTTAGCAGAAGCTAGAGATTACGGTTTATATAGTTTTAAATACGGATATTTTTCTTACACAAACGCATCGATTCACTTTTGAAGGCCTTTATTAACAATCCAGAGCCATGTGGAGTACTCTTTATGATGGATTGATGCACTTTTTGGGCTTTGAAATCTCAACAGCCATTCACTGCCATTATAAAGCTTGGAAAAGCCAGGACATTTTTTTTTTATATAACTTTGATTGTACTCATCTGAAAGAAGAAAGTCATATATACCTAGGATGGCTTGAGCGTGAGTAATTAATTGGGGTAATTTTCATTTTTGGGGGATCTGTCCCTTTAACGCACCAAGTTACCTTATAGTACCAAGCACTTGCTTAGGTAAGTAGTACACATACTATAAAATAAAATGCAATCTTATTTGAAAAACAAAATAAACCAATAGGAATCACCTTGAGGTTTAGAAATAAGAAACAAAAACATAGTCATGAAATGTTTAGGCTTCATTTTATTTGGTTTTCTCATTTTGTATTTATATTTTTTTGCCAATTTTTGTGCTATGCCCTCATGATTTAAATAATTTTTTTTCTGCCTTCATCTGTTACAATAAATTTTTTTGCCCTCATCTGTTACAAATGCACTTAAGATTTTGTTCAGAAAGTTTGACTTCATTATTATTTATTTATTTATTTAAGTCTCTTTTAGATCTCACCCTAATGATCTCACCCTCTCGTTAATACTCCCAAAGAAAATTGTGCAATAGAATGCAGTCTGTAGGAGTGTGTGGGTGTATTTTTGTTATCAGTTCTAGTATATATTGGCTGAAGCTTGTTTTGTATTTTCACATGTATAGATATAGTGCATACCAGTGGCGGCTACTGGTCTGTCAAATAGGGGAAGCTCATTTTCGGCCTATATCATAAAATTGTCTATTTATTTAAAAGTAAATTCTGCCCTACGTTCCTTTTCAAGAAAATGGTCTGTGACCCTGTCGTACCAACTAGGCGTCTTTTCGTGTGCAGTTTCACCCACGACGCTAGCCTAGCCTACTATATGAATGAATGAATGAACGATCTAAAAAAAATATTAAACTCTGTAAAAGTGAAACAAGGAATGTGGTGTATAATTGTGTGAAATGTATGATGAAAATCAAGCAATTTCGCCAAGCAAATATAAAGAAATAGGTTGCAGCAGTTTTTATTTCGACTGAACTTGAGAAATCCACGATATCATGGGACTGAGCGCGAATAGCTTCAGCGATTCCTTATAGTACAAAATCGCTGTCAGTCAAAAGGAGATGCAATCTTTCGACAGACCTTCCAATCATCACGCAGAAGCTCGGCGTCCAGGCCAGCCCACTCCTCATTCACCCCCAGAGACGCTGAGCGTCCGTGGGCGGGACATAATCGCAGCGTTTATCCAATGACCGTCTAGTTTTAAAGCACTGAAAAAAAACGTTCAAAGCAGCCCCATTGAAGTCAATGGACGCTGGGCTTCAATGGGGAAATGCACTGTGACGCTACGGGAATGTATGAGAAGAAAATCAAGTCAGCCGACCTGCTATATCTTCAGTAACTGATTCTGAACGAACTCGTCTTTGAGATGAACGTTTTCTAACGCATTTTTAGTCAATAAAATGTTAATACAATAGTACGTAATTTGACCATTAATTTTGTGACATTATAGGGGAAGCTGAGCTTCCCTTGCAGTCTTAAAGAAATCGCCACTGGTGCATACACATATTTGCTTGTTGGTGTCAGACAATTTTTGATGGCCAGTGTTTAGTTCTTCATTTTAAAAGAGAAGTTCACTTCCAGAACAAACATTTACAGATAATTTACCCACCCATAAAGACATTTTTTGAGGAAAACATTTCAGTAATATTCTCTATATAGTGGACTTCTATGGTGCCTGCGATTTTGTACGTCCAAAATGCAGTTTAAATGCAACTTCAAAGGGCTCTAAGCCGAGGAAGAAGGGTCTTATTTAGTGAGACAACGGTTATTTTCTAAAGAACTGTACAATTTATATACTTTTTAACCTAAAATGCTCATTTTGTCTAGCTCTTCAATGCGCATGCAAACTCTATGTAATCCGGGTCAATACAGTTGAGGCAGGTATGTCGAAAATCTCCCATCTCAGTTTGTTCTCCAACCTCATAGTACATTGCTGTTTTACCTTTTTTGTAAAGGGTGTTTGACTCTCCTTGCATGTTCATTTTGTAAACACTGGGTCGGTACTTCTGCAGCGATGTAAAAAAATTTTGAAGTTGGAGGAGAAAATGGGATGGGATTTTTTTTTTTTTTACATACTAACTGTATTGACCCGGTTTACACAGAGTTTGCATGCACATCACAGATCTAGACAAGACAAGCATTTGAGGTTAAGAAGTTTATAAATTAAAGACCCTTCTTTTTTGGCTGGGATTGTTTAGAGCCCTTTGAAGCTGCATTTAAACTGCATTTTGGAAGTTCAAAGTCGTGGACACCATAGAAGTTCACTATATGGAGAACATTCCTGAAATGATTTCCTTAAGAAACACAGTTTCTTTATGACTGAAGAAAGAAAGACAGTCATCTTGGATGACAAGGGGGTGAGTAAATTTTCTGTAAATTTGTGTTCTGGATATGAACTTCTCCTTTTAGTGCCTGATACCATGTAAACGCAACTGTTTCCAGGGTATAAGGCATACTGGTTCACCCTAGACAACTGTTGCATTGGTTAGGTCAGTAGGCGGAAGCTAATCAGATTGGAACAATGCCTGCCAGTTTTGTGTAAATTAGGTGGTCAGTGAACAGACTTTGGCCCGCCATCTAAATTGAAGCCTGGATAAAACATAAAATTGGACATAATGCAAACTTGGCTGGGCTTCATATTAAATTTATTTCATATTTTATTAGGTTAGGCCTCTGCTATTTCATCCCTAGGCCATAAAAGTCTTGGTTTGATACAAATTCAATTGAAAATGTGGAAAAATAATGACTTTTCTCATTAAACAAACAAATAAAACTTAATTGAAAGTGAATTAACTCCCTTTAAAAGTTAATTTCATTTGCACAGCTCACTCTAGCAGGTTTTATTTGAATACAAAAGACTTTGAGAAAGAGTAAGGCATTTATTTTTGCTAAACCGTCTCAGACTTAGATCTGGATAGAAATGAAATCTGTTTCTCATTTCTTGCTCTGGAAGTTATTTGCATGAAAAACGGGAGATCCTGGTTTTATAGAGATAAATGAAAAACAGTCTTAAATTACGTCTATTTGTTAAGAACTGTTAACAGAACATCATGTTACCTTCCCACTCCCCTTCGATGTGTCCTATCATGTTTCGATTGCATCACCCAGTTTTCTAAGATTTATTTGAGCTACTATTTAGGTTATTTCCATTATTGTAAAACTACAATTATTACTACTCTAATATTTATTGACTGGCTTTTTTTTAATACATGTATTTGTGTATACAGGTTCATTTCAAACTCAGAAGTGCACACAATGCAACATATCAGAATACGCTTACACAGTGACCTCGAATGCTCTGTTTAAACAGATACCCGTTTTCATTGACTCTTGCACTCTTTTGTTAAGACTTCAAAACGTAACTTGAGAGAACCATCACCAGTGGCTATTATTTTTGTTCATGTAGAAATGAACTTGATCACATAAAGTATTCCTTTCTATTTTTTTTATAATGTATTTTGTTTAATGTTTTTTTAATCAGTTTTTATTATAATCACCTCTTTGGCTTTGGTACAACCTTATATAACTTTCATATCAGTTTACGGCAAATTCTTAGTAAACTTTAGTCAGATTGCCTGAAGGGGTATTGCTATAAATCAACAGAGAGTTTTCTCTACAGACAGCATTCTCTTATGTAAACCACTGTGCATTGTTAAAACCACGATGGAAAATCAGCTGAAACACACGTGGCATTGACAGAGATTTTTGCGTACAGCGCTCACAAGACCTGTGCTGTAGTGAAAGTCTCCATGATAGGAAGTGTGACCTGCGGTTTAGGAACTGACGTCGGCTACTAACAAATGCTAACTTCAGAGGAAGTTCGGCTTGTGAACGTCAAGAGAATGCTGAAAAGAGTTTACCGTGTTCATCAACAAATTTAATATTGTTATTCGCTATACATTTACAACATCTGTACTGCATGATATATATATATATATATATATATATATATATATATATATATATAGTAGGGATGCACCGAATCCAGATTTTTGGGGTTCGGCCGAATACCGAATCCACTGTTTAAGATTCGGCCGAATCCGAAACCGAATACCGAATCCTACTCGCATCCTTATTCCATTAACACAGTAAAACACATTAATGAAGTAAACAACGTCCACAGCAGTGTATTTTTATTTCATTTTATTTTATTTATTTTATAAACTGAAAAAAAATAATCTATCATTTTTCCAATTGCTGCATGAATGGCTTTAGCTCGTGTGTGATCTGAGGACCACTGTTTGTTCGGTGTAGGGCTAGCAAAGCTAGTAATGGTCGTCTGGTTATCACACGTTTTTAGCTGTGACTGTCCAGCTGCCGTACCTGAAGTTGCTGCATTTTGGCTGCTGTCTGTAGATTCCTTTATGCACAACTCGTATTCTTTTGGATGTTTTAGACGCAAATGTTTTAACATCGGCAATGTTGTGTACTGCTTAGGGTCCTTGCCACCACGAGACAAATTGGCATTGCAAATTGAACATAAAGCTCGACTTGAATCGCCTTCTTTTGGTTGAAAGTACTGCCAAACAAAACTTTTTTTGCTTACGAGTTCCATTTTCAGATTCTTACAGCCTACTACATTCGAACGGGTCCTATGTAAACACCTTCACGTAATCAACGGCCGTGTGACGTCGTAGTGCAAGTCTACGGTTCGCTTTCGGTGGAAAATAAATCTAAGGTTCGGCCGAAACCGAACCCCGTCAAAAAGCCCAGGATTCGGCCGAATCCGAATCCGAATCCTGGATTCGGTGCATCCCTAATATATAGTGCCTTGTGAAATTATTCATACCCATCCATTTTTTTCACATTTTGTTATGTTGCTGCTGCCTTATGTTAAACTACTTTAAATTACTTTTTTCCCACAGCAATCTACACTCCCTACTCCATAATGACAAAGCAAAAAATTGGTTTTTAACATTTGTGAAAATTAAAAATAAAAAAACTGAAAAGATCCCGTTGCATAAGTATTCATACCCTTTTCTGGGACACTCAAAATTTAGCTCAGGATCATTCATATTGCTTCTAGCTGTTACTACACTTCGAGTGGAGTTAAACTGTGGCAAATTCATTTGAATGAGTATGATTTAGAAAGGCACACACCTCTCAGAAAAGGTCTAACAGCTGAAAATGCATATTAGAGCAAAAAACCAAGTCCTGAGGTCAAGATAACTGCCTGTAGAGCTCAGTGACAGACTTGTGTTAAGGCAATGATCTAGGGAAAAGTTCAGAAAAAAATCTGCTGCATTGAAGGTTCACAGAAGCATGTAGCCTCCATTATCCATGATGGAAGACGATTGGAACAACTAGGACTCTAGAAAATGTCTGCCAGTCCCCATCCAAGCTGACAAATCTTGAGAGGTGTAAAGGTGAGGCAAAGAATGGCATATAATTGCCAAATGCAGATGTGCAAAGCTTGTCACATCATACCCAAAAAGACTTGAGGCTGTAAAGGTGCTTCAACTATGTACTGAGTTAAGGGTATGAATACTTATGCAATGTACTTATTTCAGTGTTTTATTTTTAATAAATTTGTAAAATTTGCAAATCTGGTTTTTGCTTTGTCATTATTATGGTGTATGGAGTGTAAATTGATGTGGGGAAAAACTAATTTACAGCAGTTTAACATAATGCTGCAACAAAACAAAATGTGACAAAAATG
>NC_133368.1:35912630-35969286 GCF_049309525.1 Garra rufa | reverse complement strand
TATATATATATTTCTAATTACATTACAAGATCGCCTTCTCATGTTTCATCCTGTTTTGTAAGACTGATTGTAGGTCTTGAAATGAATGTGAAGGTGTGTCTGGAGTGTCACTGAAAAATTAACTTTAATAAACTGCAAACTGTACAAATTGGCTTTAAAGAAATGTTGCAAGCTTTTTAAAAAAAAAAAAAAAAAAATCGGAGTATGGCTTATGTAACGTATAACTCAACAGTGCATTCCCAGAGGATACTGTGTTGAAAGCCTCAATCACGAGACCATAGGCAATTTACTTAATTAAAATGAGCTAATGCAACACAGTTCCTAAACATTTTGTCACAACTTAATGTTATTGCATGCAATCCATTTAAATGTGTAAAACAGAAGTTCACTTAATCCCTTAGTTACGGTACTAAACAAGTTATTTCTGTTAGTGTAGCATTGGAAAAACCAATCATGGAATTTCCAGTCCCATGCAAAGCATGCTAGAGAATGAAAGAGAGAGAAACTAGTTAGTGCTATTTTGGGATTTGGAAGAGTTTTGGGAGTTTACACACAGAAACGGATAAACACTTAGCTAATTTTATTGACAGTTCTTATATGGTCAGAGTATGATGGTACTGTCAGTTCAATTAAAGAAAATGTAAAAAAAATTACAGTTCACAGTATAGTTGCAATGCAAAAGACCTAAAAGCATACTTGTTTAGTCCCAAGAAGTATTGCATTAATACACTTAAAAGGTAAACTACATACAGTACATAAACGTAGACTAATTTGCTCAGGTTAAGGAGAGTTACATATCTTAAGGCCAGTTCACACTGCGCTGACAGATGCAAACAAACGGCAACAGACGTGTTTGTCGGGTTTTGTCAGATCATTGTGTTGCATCTGTTGGTATCTGCTGCTGTTGATTAGCACTTGATTTTGCCAACTGAACATGTCAAATCTGTGTTTAACGAGTCTTGGGAATGTCTGAGAAGTGACAAAATGTAATCTGTTTTTCTATAGGTGTTGGTCTGTGTCTGTCACTGCAGTGTGAATTGGCCTTTATTTTGAAAGTGCATGCTGAGTGGTCTGGTTTTTTGCTTCTTTGTTCTTGCTGCTAACACTATACATTATGTACAACAGCATTTTAGTGCCATGTTAAAAAATAAAAAATATAAAATTACGAGATTAAAGTCATAATATGTTGAGAATAAAGTAAAAATATTTTAAAAAATGTTTCAAGAATAAAGTCGATATGTTTTAGAGAATCAAGTCGAAATGTTTGAGAGCGTTGCTCGCTCTCAAACAGCTGTAAGGAAACACATGGAGGAAATATATATTTAATTATGGCCGCTTTATTTATTTAACTCTAGCCTCTTTTAATATGCGGTTTTTTGAATCTGCCGTTTTGAATCCGCGACATTTCGACTACACAGACTACTGTGATTGCATGTGCTCTGTGTAATGTTATACTGCAGCGAAGTAGTATAACAAGAAGGACTTACCACACAAGTTTTGATGCTTTTGTGATGCTCAGGATCTGTAAATCATTGGCCATCATCAGTGCACTCATCTCTCCGTTTATGTGGTAAGTAAAATCTTACGTACAGGCTACCGCTAGCATTAAGCTAACCATGTCCCTTCAGTGGTTTTACTGATGTACTGACGTTACTGATGATTGGGCTATGCAAATGTTGGGGGCGTAACTATTAACGATCGGGACTATTGCGTAATAGTCGGTGTTATGTTGGAATTGACCTATTTTTCGGTGGTCTTTTGCAAACACCCGATTTAGGTAACACTTTATAATAGCGTTCAGTTGTAAGTCTTTTATAAGTGATTAGTTAATGATGAAATAATCATTTACAAAACATTCACAAATGATAATTAAGTGATATGCTAACAATTTGTGTATGTTTTGTTAATTCATTTACAAGTCATTTACAAATTAATTTGCAAGTAATTAGTTAATGATGAACTAATTATTTACAAAACATGACTATGTGTTTATAAATTATGAATAAGTGATATGTTCATTTTATTGTAAGTACTATGCTAACAATTTACCCATCTGTCGTAAATTATCTGAAAAATGGCATATCATGAAATAATCAAACAGATCCTTAGTAAATGGTTACAAAATCACTAGTTAACCCCTTAACTGTTTTTTTAAGTTTGTCCAAACTTAAATTGTAATTCACGAACACTTTGGATCTAAGGTAGGTCTCTTTTTAAAGAAAACAATCAGCAGATTACTGGAGAAGTGGAATTAAAAAAAAAGTATTAACAAATTACAGAAGTTTAAATTAACTGTAAAGAGTACAATTTTTATTATATTATATATAAAATACATATTGTACATAACAGGTTTTATCCTAGATTTTATATCAATTTGAAGTCTTACATCTAAATAAGTTATTCCAAATTTGAAGTTGATATGAAAAAAATTGAGGTTCCTGTGAACGTTTGTTTAGGGCGTTATAAAATACTAAATAACCTTATATAATTCATACACTACATGGTGCAAAGTGCATTAGTGAATAAGTGCAGACTGTATAGTGCGTCATTTGGGGCGCAGCTCATGTTTGCCAGAGAAAACATCTTTACCCTCACCAGTCAGCCCTTACATTGCAGTACACACTACAAAGTATTCAAAAGCTGTTGATGAATAAATAATGAATAAATCATTTATAAATCTTTCTGCATCCCCTAATCTAAAGTGTAAACTACTCATCAGTTGTAAATGTTTTACAAACCTGCTGGTTCCAGGTTGTGTGGGTGTCAGGTGGGTATACACTGGGTGAAAGGCCTTTGAAAAATGAGTAAAACATTTACAACTGATGAATTGTTTACACTTTAGATTAGGGGATGCAGAAAGATTTGTAAATGATTTATTCATGATGCGATTTTCCGCGAAGGATAAACATTTAAATGATTGATATTTTAATTATTTTTAAGTGACAAATAATATATTAACTAGAAACGTATTAACCACTTACTAAGGATCTGTTTGATTGTTTCATGATATGCTAATTTTTTTTAATTTTTGTAAATTGTTAGCCTATTACGTAATAATCATTTGTGACCATATAATCATGTTTTGTAAATTATTAGTTCATCATTATCTAATCACTTGTAAATGATTTATAACTTAATCTACAAAACATACATAAAAAAATATTAACATATCACTTATTAATCACTTATGAATGCATAGTGATGTTTTGTAAATGATTAGTTCATCATTAACTAATTACTTGTAAATAACTTGTAAATGAATTAGCAAAACATACACAAATTGTTAGCATATCACTAATTAAACATTTATGAATGTTTTGCAAATCATTATTTTATTATTAACTAACCACTTATAAATGACTTACAACTGAACGTTATTATAAAGTGTTACCCAGATGGATATAAGAAGGAGGAAATGGTGGTGTTTGAGACTCACAGTATGTCATGTTCATGTACTGAACTGTTATTATTCAACTATGCCAAGCTAAACACAGTTTTCCATTCTATGGAATGCATAAAATGCCTGTGGTGTCTAATCTTTCATTCCTCACATGTATTTAATTAAAAACAACAATAAAATGTTCTAAAGATTGGAGTGGACTCCAACTCGTTAACATACGTTTTATTGTTGTGTTTTCTGAGGTATATAAATGACTATGACTATCGGAAATAATATTGAACATCTTCCATTCAGTATTTGTAGCATGCCAGCCACCCAGTAATCGCAATATGTGCTTTGTTGCTTTTAATATAACAGCTCAGCTTGTGAATTCTGTCAGTTTTAGCACGAAATACAAATTATATATGTGTTTATTTTCTCTTTATTTCAAGTTTATAGCACTATATAAATGTGAAGGAACATTAGAAAGAATATTTAAAAAACAGCATAGCCTAATTTAATGAAAGATGATTTTAATTTTAATTAAAGAAAGATGACTGATTCACATGCTGCTTAAACTGAGGCGAATACAATGATCGGTCATGCCACATTGAAGAGCGTGAAAAACACATTATTGTAACAGACATATTGTTTGTATTTCACTATAAGACTGACAGATTTTGAAAGCTGAGACTTTGGAATATATCCCAGTGCTCCCAATCCAGGCTATTTGTATGCGCAAAAGGCTAGAATATACTCTTAAACTTTAATCTCGTAATTGCTACAAATCAATTCTTGAATTTTGACTTTATTTTTAAAATATTCAGACTTTATTCTTGTAATTTCAACTTTATTCTCGAAATATTATGACTTTAATCTTGTAATCGTAGATTTTATTTTTTTAACGTGTCACTAAAATGTTATCGTAATTATGTAATATTACAAAAAAGTTTTTATTTTTTAAATATATATATTTAGGGCACTAATGTTATGGAAGCCCGTTTCCACCACTGAATAATAAAAAAAAAAAGGTAATTGCAATTTTAAATCTCACAGTTCAGACTTTTTTTCTCGCAATTGTGAGTTTAAATCTCGCAATTCTGACTTTTTTTCTCAGAATTGTGTGATAGTAGTTGCGAGTTATGTCCGAATTGATATAAACTTGCAATTTGAAAAAAAAAAAAAAACACTGCAGTACTGAGAAATAAACAGAATTGTGAGATAAACTTTTTGACAATTTGTTTTTCCAAACTCTGCACTAATTTTCTCACAACTGCATGATATAAACATGCATTTGTGAAAATAAAGCCACACTTCTGAGAAACAAAGACAGAACTGCGAGAGATGAACCCAGAATTCTGACTTTTTAATCTGAGAATTGCAAGTTTATATATATTGCAATTGTAATTTTATAACATGCAGTTGCAAATTTATATCTCACAATTCTGAGAAAAGTTTGTATCATGCATTTCTGTGAATAAAAGTTAGAATTGCGAGATGTAAACTCGCAATTGCAAGAAAAAAACTGAATTGTGTAATAAAAACCAAAAAAAACAAACAAACACGCAATGACTTTTTTAATGGGCTTCCATAATAATGTACACTGCGCTAGTAGTTAAAAGTCTTTAGTTGAGTTGCATTGATGCATCTAATTTTATTGTGTTACTCTCAGTTCAGTTAGATTTTCACTACACTCCTACAAGGTGAGTGGACTTGACAATTTAATTTCAAGAAAACCCATTTCCAGAGAATAGAGCCACTGTCTACAACTGAATTAAGCTTAGCGGACGAATCATTTTTTAAGTGTGTATGGGGACAAAGAGAAGCAATAAGTTTATGGAGGGCTGGAATGAAGTGAAACATCATATTGTTCACAAACATTGGTGGAAACCTGTTATTGGTCTCTGCAGTGAAGGATCATCATCACAGGCCTTGTAATCATCACAATACAATCAAAAAAAGACCACACATTTCAGTGTCGCCATCTATATTTACAGTAAAATGTGGACTTTAACAGCATTTTCAGCTGTAGAGTGAAATTTAGCCCAGTGTGATATGGTTTGAAATGTAAACACATTGACTTTACAAATCATAGTCAGTCAAGTTCTTCAAAATGACTGCCTTTGTTTCAGATCAAAACTGTCAGCAGGGAGTCATTGTCTTTTTCCCATAGCTCCCGCTTTAGTTTGCCAAAGCACAAGGTAATTATAGGCCTTCTGATGGTTGCTCAGCAGGGGTATTGGCCTCATAGTCAACGCATAACCCTGCTGAGATGTGAACAGGGATCAACTCTTCACTGAAAATAAGAAGCTTCGTTTCCTGATGACGAGCCCTTGAGAAAGAAATCACCAGTGGTGATTCTAGTCCAACAGGATGAGGAAGAAAAAAAATAAGAGAGAAAAAAAAAACAGCAAGTTTTGAGAGATTAACCCTGTCAAACACAGTTAGAGAGCGGGGCTGCTCACATCTCTCTCCTTCTGTCCAATTACACAAGCATGCGCCTAATGCAGTGGGAACTAATGAAATTGTTGCAGTGATGATGAATGGTGGATGGTGAGGAAGGACAGATGGGAATGTAATTACTAGTGTTTGGGGATCAACCAAAAAGGCAGGTTCAAGGAACCATGGCAACATCATCCGTCATATGGCAGACAACCAATAGAAATCACATCACTTTCCATTTCAATCCTAGGCCTGGTGTTCTCTCATTTTACAGTTAAATATGAAATATGATATCCTGTAAATGGCCTGTTACTGTTTAGTTTGAAACTTTTGAGGCTATTTGAATCTAAACATCTTAGGTGAAACTGTAAGGAACAAAACTGACATAGTTTCAGAATATTCTCAAAGCTTGGGTAACCTGAATGACTATTTCATGTTTTCATTGAATAACTTGGACTAACTCAATTATTCCTTTTGGTTTATAAACATGACTACATTTTTTTTTTTTTTTTTTTACATTTTCATTGTAGTCACCTACTTGGCCTTAAAACCCCATGTCATCTAAGATGTTCATGTCTGTCTTTCTTCATTCAAAAACAAATTAAAGTTTTTGAGGAAAACCTTCCAGGATTTTTCTCCATAAGTGGACTTCAATGGGATTCAGCAGGTTGAAGGTCGAAATTGCAGTTTCAATGCAGCTTCAAAGGGCTCTTCACAATCCCAACAAAAGAATAAGGGTCTTGTCTAGCGAAATGATTGGTTCTTTTCTTAAAAAAAAAAAAAGTAAATTTATATACTTTTTAACCACAAATAGTCATCTATAACCCAATTTGGGTTATTTTGGTAACCCAGCGCTGGGTCAAACATGGGCAAACCCAGCGTTGGGTTATTTTAACCCAGCCAGTTGGGTTAAATCTTTGACCCAACATGCTGGGGTGTTTTAATTAACTTAAATACTGAAAGAAAATTACTATTGCTGGGTTAAAATGAACCAAAAATTGGTTGGAAATTAAAAAACAGATACATAATTACTAGAGGCAACAGTAATAATCAAAACGTGAACAGTTAAAGGGGTCATCGGATGGCCATTTTCCACAAATTCATATGATTCTTTAAGGTCTTAATGAAAAGTCTATATTATACTTTGGTTAAAAATTCTCAATAGTAGTGTAAAAAAACAGCCTTTTACCTTGACAAAATCAGCTCTGCAAAAACTCAACTCATTTTAAGACATTTTAAGACCCTTTAAATGCAAACAAGCTCTGCTTGCCCCGCCCCTCTGTAGGATTATGAGACGTAATTTTTACTTTAGCCGCATTTAGCAGCTTTTAGCTGCGAAACTTGCCAACAAGCACATTATTAAGAAAGGCTATTCACAAAGATGCATACAAAAAACGGCACTTTCCTTTTAAAAATGAAAGTAAAGTTTTCCTCTGCATCTTCAGTAAATGACGACTGCTGTGTTCATTATTACATCCAACAACAGAACACCTCAATCGCTCAATGACTGTTTCAGCTCGGTGAGGGCGGGTCTAAGGTAAGGCGCTCATGTCAATCTACTATCGTGGGAGCGGCCTCTGTCAGTGTGTCGTCACACCAACAAGAAGCTGAGAATGACCTGATTTTAAAAAGGGGATATTACTTTTAAAGATTATTATTATTTTTTTTATTATTGTAGGGTGGTGTGTACACAAACTACCAACACACATTAATGTTCAAACAACATGTAAAAGTTAGTAAGTGAAAATGCCGATGGACAAAAATATGACAAATTGAATTATGCATAGGGCTGGGAATCAATTCCAAAAAGAATCGATTCCTCGATTCCGAGGCATTGGGAATTGATAGTCGATTCCAACGTTTGGAATCGATCCTCTCATGGGGAATCGACTCCTCATTCAGAGCCGTTTTCAGTCAACAAAACTTACCTCTTAAACGGAAGGCTGCATTACATGAAGGCGGCATTTCGGCTGCATGTCATCAAACGTCGACTGACGAAAATAAACTTAATAAAAACGACTCATTAGTCATGACTAAACTCGTCTGAGTTTAAGGATGCAGCCTTCAGTTTGAGAAGCACCCATTAATTTGCCACTTGCTCGCTAATAGTTATTATAGTATGATACATTTCCACGAAAAGATTCGTTCGGATAGATCATTAAATGAACCAGTTCAAAAAACGATTCAGATGTTATTTTACGGGAGAACTGGCTCATGTTGTCCACAATTTTGAGCGCTACTTGTCTTGTTCTTTAACTGAAATTTAGCCCCTTTTATATTTGACAGGGTGATACTCACCTGGGATTTTCAAAGGATCCAACATTAAATCAGTCAGCAATGGTTTCAACACAACCAGTTTCTGCCAGTGTTGTGCCACAGAGAGCCAACATTATAAGAGCTACCTGGATATTACGAAAAAGTGATTGATTTTTGCCTCAGGCTTAACGGATGACGTTTAACCTCAGAAAAGGATGATAAATTTAGAAGTTATTTGGCTAAAAACACAAATGTTAGTTTATTACTCAGACATTAATTATGTTCTAGTGTTGAGAGGGTAATTAGTTGGAATGACAAAGATGTGGTGAGAATTGTGGCGCAACATATCATTGCAACTGTTTAACGACAGTTGTTGTCACATGATGTACTGTTGCTGGCGTCTCAACTGTGATCTCTCCAAGAGATCTGAATCCTCAAGAGCGTGACTTATTTGTTTAACCCAGTCTCTTGTTCCGTCAGAAATCTACCACGTGCCACAATGTGACTTCTCTTGTTCAGACATGTTTTAGCATATTTTATTTCAGCACTAAATGTTATTTACATGCACATGTGGTGAATCACTCAAAAAAATCTCAGTTGCACCCAGCTCTACTTTTGTTTTCATTGATGTTGGTTTTTTATTTTTATTTTTTTTTAAAAGACTGTAAATTACTTAGCAAAGTTACAATATGATAACCTGGCGTATGTACTTGGTGTATCTACATATCAAGAGCCCTGGCATTTTATTCTAATGTTATTTGTATGCAAAATATGGATTTGCATACAGGGAAACAGATTGGTGATTAAAAGCATGTTTACATGATATTGGCCACTGCTGACTACAATGTGATCTGGGAATATCCTACATCTAGAATAGTTTCTGGGTTTTCTAGGGATTTTTCAATATCATGTATGACAAAAGAAATGAGAATTACGGTGAGTAAGTACAAGTGTTTTTTTTTCTTTTTTTTTGAAAAAATCCTTTGTATATATTTTTTTTATTTTAGACACTCTTCATGAAAATTTACCCTTAGATAATTTACCCAGGCGGATTCTCTTCTACAAATCTCTTCTGCAATTTCCTTATATTTTAATATTATCAATATGTACAGTTTAATTCAAACGTTTACATACACCTTGCAGAATCTGCAAAATGTTAATTATTTTACCAAAATAAAAGGGATCTTACAAAGTGCATGTTATTTTTATTTAGTACTGACCTGAATAAGATATTTCACATAAAAGACATTTACATATATTTATAGAAAATAATAGTTTTTTTAAATAGAATTTATAAAAATGACCCTGTTCAGAAGTTTACATACACTTGATTCTTAATACTGTGATGTTGTTACCTGAATGATCCACAGCTGTGTTTTTATTTTGAGTAGTGATAGTTGTTCATGATAGTTGTCTCATGTTCGTCCTGAACAGTTGACCTGCCCGCTGCTCTTCAGAAAACTCTTTTAGGTCCCACAAACTCTTTGGTTTTTCAGCATTTTTGTGTATTTGAACCCTTTCCATCAATGACTGTATGATTTTGAGATCCACCTTTTCACACTAAGGACAACTGAGCGACTCATATACAATTATTACAAAAGGTTCAAACGCTCACTGATGCTTCAGAAGGAAAAACGATGCATTAAGAGCCAGGGGTGAAAACTTTTGAATAGAATGTGAATGTGTACATTTTTCTTATTTTGCCTAAATACCATATTTTTTTTATTTAGGACTGCCCTTCAGAAGCTACCCAAGATACTTACATTTTCCCCAGAAGACAAAATAAGTTAAATTTACCCTGATCTTCAAATTCTGAAGCGTCAGTGAGTGTTAAGAGCTTTCTGTAATAATTGAATAGGAGTCCCTCAGTTGTCCTCAGTGTGAAAGACGGATCTCAAAATCATGCAGTCATTGTTGGAAATTGTTCAAATACACAAAAATGCAGAAAAACCAAAGAATTTGTGGGACCTGAAGGATTTTTCTGAAGAACAGCAGGCAGTTTAACTATTCAGGACAAATAAGGGACTCATGAACAACTATTACTAAACACAAAAATACACAGCTGTGGATCATTCAGGTAACAACACAGTATTAAGAATCAAGTGTATGTAAACTTCCGAACAGGGTCATTTTTATATATTTTTTTCTATATGTTAACGTCTTTTATGTAAAATATCTTATTCAGGTCAGTACTAAATAAAAAATAACATGCATTTTGTATGATTCCTCTTATTTTCCTAAAATAATTACCATTTTGCAGATTCTGCAAGGTGTATGTAAACTTTTGTTTTCAACTGTATGTAGATGTCATACAGTCTACCATTATCCCACAATGCATTATGATCACATACCATTAAATAAAATATATCAATATATCAATACAAAAACTAGGACATGATTTAAAGGGGTACCTGAAATTCTCTCAGACAACCCCCCTGAAAACATGCATAATTTTAGATTTAATAGCACTCTTGAATCCACAATAACACATATACCAGATAAGAAACCAATTTACCCTGTTGTGAGCCCAAAGTGGGAAGCCCAGGCAGATAACTGCGGTCACATAAAAAAGAAGGATGTATTGTGACTGCATTCTGCTTTATAATGGTATTTTAATGGTGAATGAAACACAGAAACAATCTTTGATCTTTCTTTCTAGATCACTTTACTTTTTGGAAGCTGTTACCGTGAGCTCTTTTTCTTAGATGTTTGATTTAGCATTGTTCCTGCCACAGACATCACAAAAGAAAGCTTTTAAGTCATTTTAAAAATCCATTGCTGCTACCCTAGCCTATCCTTCAGTTCCTCAAATCGGACAGTTTGTCATGTTCAGAATGTATTTTTCACGTTAAGGTTAGGGTTATATTATACATAAAATAACTACAAAATATAATACTTGTCATAATTCATAACTCTAGATAAATATTCCTTCACTATATATGTTCTTCAGTCCAGTCTTTGGGAAAATTCTGTCATTAATTACTCACCCCCATGTTGTTTTAAACCTGTAAGACCTTTAATCATCTTCAGAACACAAATTAAGATATTTTGGATGAAATCAAAGAGCTTTCTGACCATGCATAGACAGCAATGTAACTGAAATCTTCCCAGACCCAGAAATTGTTAAAACAGTCCATGTGACAAGAATTGTTCAATAAAGTTGTTATTTTAGTTTTCTTTGTTCCCGTAGCTTCATAAAATTACAATTGAACCACTGATGTCACATTTTTAACAATGTCCTTACTACGTTTGCCGCCTCTAGTGTTCATTTCTGTTGGAAACTGCAGTGATATGTACTTATTGGTACGTATTTTAGTGTCTTTCGAAAAAGTTCCCACAGGTAAGTTTTCATTATGAGATCAGGTAGGGACAAAGAGATGATTGTGAAGATTGCAATTTTGTTCATTATGTTTTCTTTATTTCTAGGCTAAAGGCCAGTACGTATGGCACTTAGCTTCACAAATGCCAGTCAGTTTAGGGAGTGCTATTCCTGCAGGAGAGGTTGATGGGATTGTTCCCCTGCTTTGCACTGACCCTGAGGCTGAGGACGTTAGCACTGCAGTGCAGCCACATCCATCTCTGTCACTCCACTACTGAGAGCGCTCAGGGCAGCGAGGACTCTGCGCTGTCAGGTTATAGCTCCATACCTCAATCCTTAAACACGTCTCTATCTTATACAACCTCTAACAATCTAAATAACTCTCACCTCTCCTAACCTAGAAAGCCTTTTGGAATGCTGATGTAGAGAACCCTTTATAACATGTCTTACTCAATCAGTTGCCCTTAGTGGAAATCTACTGTCTGATTGTTCAAGGGAATTGTGGAAAACTGATCTCTGAACATTGAAAGGTGAAAGGTTCTTGGAGATTTATAATTATGAAGACCCAAAAGACAAGACCAAAAGAAATAAAAAAAAAAATTATCTTGGCATTTTTACCCAGAAATATATATTTTTTGTTTACTCACCCTCATGTTGTTGTTGTATTTCTTCCATGGAAAAAGAAAAGTAGATATTTTTGAAGAGTGTTTATGCAGGTGGCAGTACACAGTGTCCATAATCTTTAAGAGAGAAAAAAAAAACATAAAGGTATTGATTTAACACATTTTAGGTTAAGTAAAAACTAAGCAGAAATTCTAAATTGAAAAAATTAAACTCACAAAACTAAAAACCAGGTCAAAGGTCTTCTGTGTTTTAGCTTACATCTGCAAAAATTCAGAACATAAAAATCTGCCGTTTAATAGTACAGTTCTAAAATTTAGACCAATTATCGGTTTGTAAACATTCAGGATGTGCACGCAACATGGTTGCAGAAAACCCGGATGAGATAGCCATAATGGCTAGAAAATTATACAGATACGGTACAAAATAGTTCAATTTAAAAAGATTATAGATATTGATTAGATGTAATTTTCAAACTGTTCTCCGCATATTACAAGAGCTTGTCACCCAGTGATAAGCGTTGTTATTCAACAAAATTTGTAGTGGCATAGTCTTACAGATCCAAAACAGGAATTACATTTATTTTTATTTTTTTGGCCAGAGCCTATCTGGTGTCAGAAAATGACGGTTTTCAAGTGGCAGTCTATGGAGCCATGGAATAAAAGAATAAAAGGTAAATTTGAAGTCTGACTTTATACTTGCAATTTCGAGACTATATCTCACAATTCTAATGAGTAAAAACAACTCACCATTCTCTCTTTTCCCCTCGGCTCAGAATAGAGTTTCACTAGTTCGCTTTTGCATATAATAAACAGCGTAAAAGTTAAGCGTGTTTGGCATGCTGTCCGGGAGAGGGCTCCGAGCTCGGTAGTCATTCCCGAGCCCGGGGCACTCCCCCTGCCCAGGGAGAGGGGTCCGAGCTCGGCCTTTGGCCCGAACCCAATAGCGCTCCCCCAAAGTGCAAAATAACTGCAGGACAGCAGCCAGGTGGCCCCCCAAAAAGCTTAACTTGAGCTGGAGGGATGCTGGACGATTAGGGGCGGGGAAGCGCGGGAGGAGCTGCTGCGGGCACTGCTAGGGAAGGAAAAGCAAAGAGAACCTTATGTGGGGTGGCATTTAGGGGGAAATGAAGAATGGCGTTTTCTTGGGGGTGGGTACTGCTGTGGCGTAGGGGAAACATGCTAGGTGCTCTAGGATGTGTGGGCTTTGCTGCGCTAAAGGGGACTGAGCGGGGGCTGCCGCGTGAAAGGGGGAATAAGCGGGGCGCTCTAGACAGAGCGGGCATTGTTGCGGCATGGGGAAATAAGCAGGGCGTTCTAGTGTGAGCGGGCATTGCTGCGTGAAAGGGGGGAATAAGCGGGGCGCTCTAGTCAGAGCGGGCATTGTTGCGGCATGGGGAAATAAGCGGGGCGCTCTAGTCAGAGCGGGCATTGCTGCGGCATGGGGAAATAAGCGGGGCGCTCTAGTCAGAGCGGGCATTGCTGCAGCGTGGGAAAGTAAGCAGGGGCTGCGGCGAGAGCGGGCATTGCAGTGCGTGCGGGCACTGCTGTGGCATGGGGGAATAAGCGGGGCGCTCTAGCAAGAGCGGGCATTGCTGCGGCATGGGGGAATAAGCGGGGCGCTCTAGCGAGAGCGGGCAATGCAGCGGCGTGGGGAAACGAGCGGGGCGTTCTAGAATGAGCAGGCGTTGCTGCGGCATGGGGGGAGCGAGCGGGGTGGCTTTAGCATGAGCGGGCGTTGCTGTTCTGTAAGGGGAATAAGCGGGGGCTTGAACAGGAGCCATGCGATGTTGAGCGTGACGGGAAAAGCGGGGCGAGCACTGCTGTGCGTAAGGGGGGCTCCAGCGGGGGCGCGCATTGCTGCGTGTATAGGGGATAAGCGGGGGCTTGAACAGGAGCCATGCGATGTTGAGCGTGACGGGAAAAGCGGGGCGAGCACTGCTGTGCGTAAGGGGGGCTCCAGCGGGGGCGTGCATTGCTGCGCGTATAGGGGATAAGCGGGGGCTTGAACAGGAGCCATGCGATGTTGAGCGTGACGGGAAAAGCGGGGCGAGCACTGTTGTGCGTAAGGGGGGCTCCAGCGGGGGCGCGCATTGCTGCGCGTAGGGGAATAAGCTGGGGTTTTAACGAAGGCAGGATGTCCCAAGGAAAAGGGACGCAGAGGGGGTGGTTGAAGCGGCTAGAGATGGCGTGGACGGGGGTGGGCTGGCGGTAGAACGGGTTGGCCGATTAGGGTTTGGTGGGTTTCCCTGATAAAAGAGCGATCTGCTCGAATGTAGCTCTTGAAAGCTTCAGATGACCAGCGGCCGAGCGCTTGGATCTGCTGTTGGGAGAGACCTTTTTTGGGCGGCTGTAGTTGCTGCGCCTATGCGAAATGAATGGCTGGAGAAGTTATCGGCTGGGGTACCAGAGAGAAGCAAGACAGACTTCAGGTGCTTTTGGAACCAGAAGCGTGTGGCAGGGCGGTTGGCATCATCAGTAAAGAGGGGTCAGAGGGGAGGGAGGATTGGGATTTCCTGTGGCAAAGGAAGGCTAGGAGGGTTTGGAATGGTTGGAGGGGAGTTTGGAGGTTAAAAATATAAATGAAAAGGCCCTTCTTTATTTGGTCTGTCTTGCTTTGTTTAATAAAGTAAGAGATGGTATCGCCGTCTAGCACGGTTAGGTCGGAGATGGTGGGGTGAATGGCTGGGTTAAAACTGGATGTAATGGCGAGCTCAGAGCATCTGAGGAAACCGAAAAAAGCCAGGATGAACATGGCGTCCAGTGTGCGGGCAGTGTGGATGGAATGGTAGCCTTTGCGGAGGGAGGAGATGCATTTGGTCAAAATATTTAAAGTGATAGGTTGTCTGGGGTCTGGGCGGTTGGGCTGGGTTTTTTGGATACCTTTGATGAGAAGGGAGGTCTGGGAATTAGCTATATGAGGGGAAGGCAAGCCGTGAAACAGTTTATGAAAAAACTGAATACCGCTAAGGTATGCTTTGATGGAGCTAGCTTGGAGGTTTTTATGGGAATTGAGGTGGGAGATAAATGAGGTGACAGTGAGCAGGGAAAAATCGGGGAAAGGTAAGCTGTAGGCGGCGTGGAAAGTTTTAAAGCATTTCCACGCTGTAAGGTAGGATTGGAGAGTCCTGAGGGAGACTGCTTGGAGAATGGAATCGATGGATGCTTCGAGAAGAGGCCTTAGGGGGAGGGTTATGGGAATATCAGTTCTGAATAAGGAGGGACTGGGGTTGGGAGCGGGTCCGCTTCTGGAGCCAGCGATCTGAATTTCTGAAAAACAAAACGAGAGAGTCAGCGATTTGATTCTTTGACCCGGGGATGTGTGTTGCAGTTATGATAAATTGGTCACGAGCTGAAATCCAAATCAAACATCTGAGCAAAGGCATGAGTACGGGGGAGTGGGAACGGCCTTTGTTAATGCAGTGCACGGTAGCTGCGTTGTCGTATTGGACGACGATGCTGGTGGCGGACCATTCTTTGCCCCATAGGGAAGCTGCGGCCACTAATGGGTAAAGCTCAAATAGTGCTGAGGATGATAGCTGGAGGGGTAAATTTGCCAACTCTGGGGGCCAGGTAGAAGCGAACCAGCGGCCCCGGAGGAAACCTCCAAAGCCGACGGAGAGGGCGGCGTCGGTATATAATTCGATATCAATTGGGGAAGAAACCAAATTGCTGTAAAAGAAGGATAGCTGTTCCACTGTTTAAGGAAGGAAATCCATAATCTGAGCTCCTTGCGGCAAGAATCAGTTATGGAAATGCGGTCCTCAAGGGCGTGGGCGGAGGAGGAGAGGGAGAGGAGATGGGAGATAAAGGGGCGGCCTTGTGGGATGATGCGCAACGCGGTATTTAGATGACCCAGAATGGATAGCAGCTCGCGTTTTGTACAGCTACAGTTTGTTAACAAAGTGGAAGCTACTAGAATTGTTCTGTCAATCTTTTCTTTGGGCAGGGAAACCAGGAATTTTTGGGAATCTAAATTGATGCCCAAAAATTCGATGGAAGTGCTAGGACCCTCGGTTTTGTCTTGGGCGAGGGGAATCCCGAGCTCTGAGAAAAGCTTTGGGATGTCAAGAGGTGTGCGGCTGGGACGGAATCTGGGGGTGAGATGATTAAGAAATCGTCTAAAAGATGAATCAGATAGGGTAAACTGTAATTGTTGGAGAGGATCCAGCAAATTGCCTCCGACGGCGTGTCGAAGATTTTTTTTTGATTGCTTTTGCAACCAAATGTGTAGCGGACGGCGAAATAGAATTCGTTTTTCCAGCAAATGCCAAATAAGTGCCAGAAATCTGGGTGGATGGGCATAACTTTGAAAGCAGAAGTAATATCGACTTTGGCCAACCAAGCGCCGTGACCTGCTTTTTTTTTTTTTTTTAATCAAGGTAGTGGCTTGGTCGACGTCGTGATAGTAAAGAGAAAACTCTTCGAGTGGAATGAGGCTGTTAATGCTAGGGAATGGGGAATTATGCGGAGATAAAAGATCAATTATGAGGCGTTTTTTGCCTGAGAATTTTCTGGTGGCAACGCCGATGGGGCTGACTCAATAGATGCTAAAGGGAGGAACAGAAAAGGGGCCTATCATGAAATTTGAGTCTATTTCTTTTTAATTAGGCCGTCCACTATTTCGGGTTCGGTGAGAGCAGAGTGGAGATTTGGGCAGATGAGGTTTTGGGAGGGGAGGCTCAGGACGCCGGGGTGGAATCCATGTGTGAGACCTGCTAGTATCTGGGTCCTGATGGAGTTGGAAACTGGGGGAGGTTCCTGCGCTAAAGCGTTTGGCGGGGCTGGAAGGGGTGTGGCTGAGGCCAATGAGAAGGGAGGACGGGCCTGAGGAGGAGGGAAAGTGGCTACCGGGACCGGTAGTGGCGGTAAACCTGAGCTGCGGCCGTCTCCTAGGACGGAATAGAAGGGGGGAAAGAGAGGGGGAATGGCGTGCGTCGGAGCCTGCGAGGGTAGAGGCATGCTCGCGCTGGGGACGGCTCCTGGGGCGGAGGAAACAGAAGGGAAGAGAGGGGGAATGGGGAGCGCCGGTGCTTGTGGCATGAGCGGGGGAATGCTCGTGCTATGAGCGGAAGGCGGTGCTGCGGGCCATGAGAAGGGGAGAGAAAGGAGGGGCAAGGGTTGCGGACGGGAATCGGCTGCTGGAGTGGGCGAGCTCGTGCTGCTGCGGCGGCTTGTGGAGGCGATGGCCGGCTCTCTGACAGCATGAGCAGCGAGCTCCCGCTTCGAGGATCGAGCGGGATGGGCGTGGCTGGAGACTGCGGTGTCCGGGGCGCCAAGCTCGGTGACGGCCTTCTGCTGCGTCCTGACGTGGAGTAGGGGGCTCTGCGGCCCGAGCGTGCTCTGCCTGAGGCCCTTGCAGAGCTCGGCTACGGTCCATTTTCCCTTGGCTGGGGCGCAGGAGAAGGCTGAAGCGTAAGAAGACGCTGGGGAAGATGCCCGACGTCTGGAAGATGGTGGAGACGGCGTAAGCTGGCGTCTCGGAGCAGTGTTGTTTTTTGACAACCATCTTAGATTTAGTCTTATGGACTAAAATGCTTGTTAGTTTTAGTCCAATTTTAGTCGACGAAAGCCAAAAAGGTTTTAGTCTAGTTTTAGTCTAAAAAGGGGAAAAAGTCTTTTAACAAATTAATGTAGGTTGGTAAGTATTTTGCTGTTGGGTAGTGTCACTTGTAAGTTCTGAAAATAGGAGATCTAGTTCAACACAATGTGGGCTTCCGGATCGACTATTTTCACCAATAATTGCAATAAGGAATGTTTTAAAACATAAAAGACAAACAAGGATGGAATGCTAAAACGGCTTGCCATACTAGTATGGCAAATAGTATTTAATGCTAAAACGGCTTGCCATAGCGGCATCAAAACGTTTAAGGTTTTGATTGGCATGCACAATAAGCAGAAATGTCATGCATTTTAAACGTCTGACGGACCACCCGTCTCATCAACGAAAACTCACGCACGTCTCGTCATGTTTTAGTCATCAACGAGCCATTTTTATCTCGTCATCGTCTCGTTATCGTCATGAAAAGTGGCGTCAACGAAATGATTTCGCCATCGTTGACTAAAACAACACTGCTCGGAGTGCGAGCAGCAGCGGTGCGTGCGTGATGCAGCGGCGGGCTCGATTAGTGGATCCTGCGGAGCGCTGGTGGCCTGAGCGGCGACCTGGATGAAGGCTGGATGAGCTGCAGGTTTGTCTGTATCAGAGGAATAATCCTCGGAGGACGAGTGAATCTCGGACATGTTGCGGCGATTGGGAGTGCCAATGCTGGAATCAGAGATAGCTGAAGGTAGGACTGCTTGGTTATTTAAAGGGACTGTAGTAATGGGATAGGGAGAGTGATTGGATAGGGAGTGATTGCTGATGATGAATTGGCCGTGTTAATTATCTGCGCGAGCTCCTCCTGAAATTTGTTAATGAAACATCACTTATATCCCTCACTTCTGGCTTTTTTCCCCCCTCACAATTGACAAACTCACTATTTTTGAGTTAAATCAAGTTATAAAGTCAGAATTAGGAGATATAAATTGTGAGATAAAACAAATAAATGTTATGTAAAAATGTTAACAGTAATAGGTTTAAATAATATTTTATGCTGTAACTGTAGGGATAATACAATACGTCCCTTATGAACAGCATATGTGAATATTATGACCTATTGTTTAAATCAAATGTGTGCTTTAAAAATAGAGTAATCATAGCAGTTTTCATCCATAGTATGTCCGTTTAAACATCCGCATTTATTGTCAAATGGCGTCTTTGACAGTATTCTATAGAAAAATTTACATTCTGATTTTGACATCAAAAGGCACAAAAATATTTTTTTCTCTTGTACCATGGATTTTACCTGTTTACCTTCACTTGTTACCAGTGTTTTTCCGCAACGACTAAGTGACGTTACTGTGATGTCTACTCCAAATTGGTATATATGCCATAACAAATACTTTTTTTTAAAATCATGTCTCAAATTTTCACAATATTTTCACTTCATGCGTTTTCTCTGATTGGATAGCTATCCGATCGTGAAAAGTCCAGGTGTAAATGCCCTCAGAAAAGCTTTTGAGATGCATTTAAATTAGGGATGTAACGGTATCAAAATTTCACGGTACGGTATTTATTGAATCATTTACAGGAAAAACAAAACTAAACAAGAGACTCGAAAAAAGTGCCAGAAGTGTTTATTAAACAGTTTACATGAACACTGAACATATCAATGGCATACAAATTAGCCATCTATCTGTAAACTTTGAAACAGAAACTTAAATATTAAAGCATGTAAAAAAAAACAGTCAAATCAGTTTAGCTGAATGAGTTGTCTGCTTGAAATAAGACTTTTTTTCTTACCCCATTGGCAGATTATTTAGCTTGTTTTAAACAAAAACTCACTTAATTTTGACTTGTTTTTACTAAAAACAAGAAAATAATTTTTACTTGTCTAGAAAATCCTTCTTGATTTAAGAATTTTAGATATTTTGGCTGGAAACAAGACAAAATTCTAAGTAAGAAAAGCATTTTTTTTTTTGCAGTGCAGTAGGCTCTTATGCCTTTCTTTCGCATTAAATCTTTGTTAAAAACAAACCTTTAAAGAACTTTTCTACCTGGACAAGTGCATCTATTATGTTGCCTAGTTTAGCCTCTTTAAAACGGCACCTTTCCTTATTTTAAACCTAGCCAAAAAGCCACGTGTTGACTGTGAAATTTATATGCATTTATGGTACATTCCGTGTCAATCCATGCTCATTTTTACAGCGAACAACGTACTGTAACATTAATTCAGCGCATACAGCGCAGCAAAAAATAGACTCGGTGCCGAAACGATCGCTGCACTGCTGCAAAGGCACCGCTTCTAGGACGTACTGCCGGACAGCAACCGCGTGCAGTGTGAACGCTCTAATCCGTTAACATGGGTGCTGAAAAGAATACGTGACGCATACGCACTTCAGACGGAGCAGGTTCGACCATTTCTATCTCTTTTCCTTGCTGCTACAGTCTCTAGCGACAACAGACCGCAAAGGATGATGGCCACGCCTGGGCTGATGGGAAATGTAGTTCCCGCTACCTCCCGTTCGCTCCATTCGCCTGAGCAAACTTTTCTCAGAAGACCTATTTTTTTATCGAGTCATGCGACCACGGTAGTATCGAAAAAATGTGTTATTGCGGTATGACGGTATTTACAATACCGTTACATCCCTAATTTAAATCCAATCACTCAAACCACTTCAGAAGGTTGTCCAGATGAAACTGGACAAGTGTAAATGCATCTGGTTGTTGAAACCGCGTATACAAATTTTACTTCTCCCAAAATATTAAAATAATAAACATGTGAGAGTGTATGAGTGTATATCTTCAGCAAGGCGACACTTAAATCTTCATAAACTGCGACAATTAAAACTAAAAGTAAGTTGCAGACACTCAACACACAATCACCTTCATTAAATGTAGTGAGACTAACCTACACTCTTAAAAGTAAAGATGCTTTAATAGGTTCTTCACAGCGATGCCATAGAAGAACCATTTTTGGTTCCACAATGAACCATTCAGTTAAAGGTTCTTTAAAGAACCATCTCTTTCTTATCTTTTTATAATCTGAAGAACCTTCTTTTGCCACAAAGAACTTTTGTGAAACAGAAAGGTTCTTTAGATGTTAAAGGTTCATTATAGAACCATTTAAACAAAAAAGTTTCTTCTATGGCATAATGTAGCACCTTTATTTTTAAGAGTGTATCTTTCCAGTGCTGATGCATGCGCTCTCTCCTGTTGCGGTCGCTTATTTTGAAATTTGCCGACAATTAATAAAATGCAGTGCTTATCTGTTGCTTTCATTGACGTGAACTCCGTTAAATTTAAATATAGTGAGGGAATTGAAGACTGGATTTATATCCTTTTGGCAAAGACACATTTGTGGCCAAGTGTAAATTGAAACGTTTTAACAAATCAATTAGATATCCGTTTAGAGAAAACGCATGAAGTGACCAGGTGTAAATTGGCCCAATGTCAATTTATCTAACTTCATGGATTTGAACACAATTCTAGGAGCTCTAGGAAAATCGCTAGAAAAAATGAAAAATAAATAGAAAACCAGGAGCACTGGGGTAAAAAAAAAAAAGCCAGAAGAAAACATGAATGACAGCTCAATAACATTACTATCAGAAAATAAGTGGTAAGATTATCTGCTACAATGAACAAGACAACAGATGTGTAACAATCGTACAAGACGGTGCTTATCCTCTGTTGCTATTTATGTCACTGGGTTGTAGAGACAACATTTTTTAACCTTATTACTGTAATTTATGTTACAGGCCCGGCCCAGCATACTATGCACTCTACGTTCACGTGTAAAAAACGTGCAATGTTTCACACCCAAAAGTCTGCTAAACAATAACTTACAAGAGCTCCTGCTGCAGGGCTATGACAGAATATAGTTCAGGGGAATTCTAAGTATCAGTTGCACCTACTGATAATTGCATGCATTGTTGTAGCTATAAAGCAAAAATGCTAAAGCAGTAATGTTGCATAAGTAGCCAAGTTATTGCTTAATTTGCACAGTTTACCATTTTACAGGCCGCTTTATTGAGTGTTAGGTTGTATGTGATGCAGGCACTAGCACTGACTTTTTAAAATACCAAAAGTATGCTTGACACTGACGTCTGGATGTACAGTCGTGGCCAAAAGTTTTGAGAATGACACAAATATTAGTTTTCACAAAGTTTCCTGCTAAACTGCTTTTAGATCTTTGTTTCAGTTGTTTCTGTGATGTACTGAAATATAATTACAAGCACTTCATACGTTTCAAAGGCTTTTATCGACAATTACATGACATTTATGCAAAGAGTCAGTATTTGCAGTGTTGGCCCTTCTTTTTCAGGACCTCTGCAATTCGACTGGGCATGCTCTCAATCAACTTCTGGGCCAAATCCTGACTGATAGCAACCCATTCTTTCATAATCACTTCATGGAGTTTGTCAGAATTAGTGGGGTTTTGTTTGTCCACCCGCCTCTTGAGGATTGACCACAAGTTCTCAATGGGATTAAGATCTGGGGAGTTTCCAGGCCATGGACCCAAAATTTCAACGTTTTGGTCTCCGAGCCACTTAGTTATCACTTTTGCCTTATGGTGCTCCATCGTGCTGGAAAATGCATTGTTCTTCACCAAACTGTTGTTGGATTGTTGGAAGAAGTTGCTGTTGGAGGGTGTTTTGGTACCATTCTTTATTCATGGCTGTGTTTTTGGGCAAAATTGTGAGTGAGCCCACTCCCTTGGGTGAGAAGCAACCCCACACATGAATGGTCTCAGGATGCTTTACTGTGACACAGGACTGATGGTAGCGCTCACCTTTTCTTCTCCGGACAAGCCTTTTTCCAGATGCCCCAAACAGTCCATTCGCCATACTTTTTGCAGAAGATCAGTCTGTCCCTGATGTTTTTTTTTTTTTTTGGAGAGAAGTGGCTTCTTTGCTGCCCTTCTTGACAACAGGCCATCTTCCAAAAGTCTTGGCCTCACTGTGCGTGCAGATGCGCTCACACCTGCCTGCTGCCATTCCTGAGCAAGCTCTGCACTGGTGGCATTTTATGATTTATACTGTATATTATTATTATTTTTTATAAACAACTGTCAATGTAATCTATAGAGTTTGCAGATTTATTTTGGAAATAATGTGATTATAAACTAGGTCGGTGTTTGTTTCTGTTTGTTTCTGTTTGTTTTGTTTGGTTGCTGGGTTGTTTTTGTGTATTTGTTTTATACTTTATTAGTGTGATCATTGGAAAATTATGTGAATGTATTGTAGCAGCATGTTGTATTGACTCCAGGAAGACTAGCTGTTTTTAACAGCTAATGGAGATCTAAATAAATGAAATAAATGAAACTCCGATCCCGCAGCTGAATCCTCTTTAGGAGATGATCCTGGCGCTTGCTGGACTTTCTTGGACGCACTGAAGCCTTCTTAACAAGAATTGAACCTCTTTCCTTGAAGTTCTTGATGATCCCATAAATTGTTGATTTAGGTGCAATCTTAGTAGCCACAATATCCTTGCCTGTGAAGCCATTTTTATGCAACGCAATGATGGCTGCACGCGTTTCTTTGCAGGTCACCATGGTTAACCATGGAAGAACAATGATTTCAAGCACCACCCTCCTTTTAACATGTCAAGTCTGCCATTCTAACCCAATCAGCCTGACATAATGATCTCCAGCCTTGTGCTCGTCAACATTCTCACCTGAGTTAACAAGACTATTACTGAAATGATCTCAGCAGGTCCTTTAATGACAGCAATGAAATGCAGTGGAAAGTTTTTTTCGGGATTAAGTTAATTTTCATGGCAAAGAAGGACTATGCAATTCATCTGATCACTCTTCATAACATTCTGGAGTATATGCAAATTGCTATTATAAAAACTTAAGCAGCAACTTTTCCAATTTCCAATATTTATATAATTCTCAAAACTTTTGGCCACGACTGTATACAAGTTTACAACTGCTTTCTGTCATGTCTTCTAATGGATGCTTACACACAAGCAAACATTTTTAATTACTGATGCCATTTGATAATTATCGTCAGCCATAATTAATTTTAAACTGCAAGCAAATAACAGAGGTGCCCCTGATTCCATGTAAAATAACTGATATAAATAGTATTTCAGCATCATTTCTTCAGTCTTCAGTGTCACATGATCCTTCAGAAATATTTCTAAAATGCTGATTTATTATCAACATTAAAAACAGTTGTGCTGCTTAATATTTTGTTGCAGCCGTGGCCTAATGGTTAGAGATTCGGACTTGTAACCCAAAGGTTGCAGGTTCGAGTCTCAGGTCCGGCAGGGATTGTAGGTGGGGGGAGTGAATGTACAGCACTCTCTCCACCCTCAATACCATGACTGAGGTGAGTCCCTTGAGCAAGGCACCGATCCCCCAACTGCTCCCCGGGCGCCGCAGCAATGGCTGCCCACTGCTCCGGGTGTGTGTTCACGGTGTGTGTGTGTTCACTACTGTGTGTGTGCACTTGGATGGGTTAAATGCAGAGCACAAATTCCTAGTATGGGTCACCATACTTGGCCTCACTCACCCCCTTTCCTTTCCTTTCCTTAATTTTTTCAGGATTCTTTAATAAATAAAAAAGTGTTATATATAAAAGGATAGCATTTATTTAAAGTAGAAATCTTTTGTAACAATATAAACTATCATTTAAAAGTTTGTGGTAAGTATATATATTTTGTTAAATGAAATAAAATTATTTTCACCAAGGATGTGTTAAATTGATAAAAAGTGATAGCAAAGACTTATATTGTTAGAAAAGATTTCTATTTTGAATAAATGCTGTTCTTTGAAACTTTTTATTCATCAAAGAATCCTGAAAAATAGAATCACAGGTTCCAAAAAATATTAAGCAGCACAACTGTTTCCAACATTGATAATAAAAGTAATAAATTAGCATATTAGAATGATTTCTGTCACCATTGTGACTTATAAATAAGAATATTCATACAGGACACAATCTCACAAACAAAACAAAACACAGTTCTTTGTTAGATACATGTTCTTTACCTAAGTACATTGGAGTTGAGTGTTCAATAAGCATAAAAATAAGGAAGTTTGTTCTAGTAGTCTAATTTGCACGCACATGCACACCTGCATCAAACAGAAAGCGGATTTGAGCTGCGGTCGATCACAGAAAGTGAAACATTGTTTTGAAAGTGAGACATTGTATTGTTTCAATAAACTTGTTTTTGAAGCATATGTTATGGTTTTTACTCCTTTTGTCAAATTGTTACAATTTACACCAACGTGTTACAGTTGGGTAGATTGTAACAAAGGCACACCATGTATTTGACATCAACTTATAGTGCTGCAATATTCATGCAGAGGTTTGAATTGATGCATTTCATAGTAAACAAATGTGATAAAATACAAATTTCTATAAACCATACTGTTTACAACATATAGAGTTAAAGTCAAACGTTTACATACACCTTGCAAAATGTATTATACCAAAATACAAGGGATTGTACAAAATGCATGTTATTTTTTTTATTATTGAGCTGAATAAGACATTTCATGTAAAAGACGTTTACATGTAGTCCAAGAGAAAATAACAGATGAATTCAATAAAAATTACCTCGCTCAAAAGTTTACATACACTTGATTCTTAATTCTGTGTTGTTACCTGAATGATCCACAGCTGTTTTTATTTTTTATTTTTTTTGTGATGAGTCATTTGTTTGTCCTGTTCTTCAGAAAAATCCTCCAGGTCCCATAAATTCTGTTTTTTGTGTATTTGAACCCTTTTCAACAATGGCTGTATGATTTTGAGATCCTTCTTTCCACACTGAGGACAACTGAAAGACTCATATGCAACTATTACAGAAGGTTCAATCACTCACTGATGCTTCAGAAAGGAAACATGATGCATTAAGAACCAAGGGTGTAAACTTTAAAAGCTACAGAAGATACTTACATGTTTCCCAGAAGACAAAATAAGTTCAATTTACCCTGATGTTCAAATCAAAAAAGTGTTCTTAATGCATTGTGTTTTCTATCTGAAGCATCAGTGAGTGTTTGAACCTTCTCTAATAATCCTTCAGTGTGGAAAGATGGATCTCAAAATCATACAGTCATTGTTGGAAAAGGTTCAAATACACAAAAAGCCTGAAAAAACATAGAAACTGTGGGACGTGAAGAATTTTTCTGAAAGGACAAAAGGGGACTCATGAACAACTATCACAAAAAAAAACAAAAAACAGCTGTGAATCATTCAGGTAACAACAGTATTAAGAATCAAGTGTATGTAAACTTTTGAACAGGGTCATTTTTATAAATTCAACTATTATTAAATTAAATAAAAAATAACATGCATTTTGTATGATCCCTCTTATTTTTGCAGATTCTGCAAGGTGTATGTAAACTTTTGACTTCAACTATATTAAAAAAGCTAGATTTTTTTTTTTAAGTTGTGTGCATTAAAGGGATAGTTTACCCAAAAATAAAAATTGTCATCATTTCCTCACCCTCAACCAAAGAGTTGCCAGTAGTGATTCACTTTCCATCTATGGAAGGCTACCAGCATGTTTCCGGTTATCAATATTCTTCACAATTTTTGATGTGAACTATCCCTTTAACCTTAACACCATGCTTAACTTGCAGTGTGCATAACATACACTATTATCACACCTATTCTATACCGTATAAGGGTAATCATTGTGATGCGTACCACTGGACTGATGCTAAAACAAGGGTTATTCCTTACAAAAAATGGGCAGGGACTTGAGGATGTGTCTTGTCAGCTGGGGTGGAGGTAAACTGTTAAAGTAGATTCATCCATCCCGCATACTCCCAATGAAAGGGAGGACCACTATAGCTAAAGTGGTCTCATCCATCTCCAATGCCACTACTGGGTAAAAGCAGCACATATGATAAATGGGAAAGGAGCCCTTGTTGAAAATAAGCAGCAGACAGTGCAAAGAGTGATGGGAAAGGAGGTTACACACCACCACTTTGGTGATGCATCAGGAAACAACATACAGTAAGGGAGTAGCGTCCAACTCTATGTGTATTCGCTTAATTCTCCTGACATTTTTAGGCCGGCGTAGTCAAAGTGTGTGGAAGGTGTTAAACATCACCATAAACAACAGCTACAGCAGTTCGCATTTAGGTTAAGCTGAGAGAGAGGAACTTTTCACCTTCATGTCTAGGTGCAAAGGGAAATACCCAATTTAGTCTAAATATGTCTTTGACTTGTCACATGTGGCTTCATGTCTGTAGTTATCGGCTTTCACACTTCTCGTTTCACTTCCTGAATGGAACTCTTCAATGTCATGACATATAAACAAGCATGCCCTTTGCATTGTGTATAGTTTAGTTATATTGTTTTAAGCTAAACATCTTTCAATAACCACACACATTTAAATATAACCTTTCTCAGTGTAATTCTTCACTCTGAAGCAGATTGGCGTTGACATTTACTGTATGATGTGGTTTCTACAATTCATGTAATTCTAAAACTGAATGTAGTTTTTATTATTAGATTTAAAAAAAGATGTTTGGTATACCTTTGTTGCACAGTGCATCTGAATAACCTTGGTAATCTTGATAACCTTTCAGATGAATATTTTGAAGGGGGATTCCCTTTCTCTTTAAAAAAGAAAGAAAAACCCCCACAGAACCTAAAATATCATAACAAAGCATAATGAAAAGACTTATTAAGATTTTACAGAGCAGATGCACAAACAAATTGCATGATATGTAATGCTGATCCTAGTGATTATCAAGGTAAAAAAATGGCATGAGACACTGAATGCGTTGCAATGTTCACAGATTTTAAGTGGCTTGTTGTTGCGGAAAAGTATTGGCAGTTTTGGGTTGCATTTTTCTAAATTTTTCCAAAATACAGTTGCATAAAAGAGTCACTAATACTTCCCCTCTATAACCCATTTAATTATGACCAACCATAATAAGAATAGTCAATAATCTATTGTCTGAGCTGCAGTAAGCAATGTTATTGTTAATGTTAATATATACCATTTCCAACTCTTCATTATCACAGAATGGTTATCTAGATGGCTGGTTACATGTGTGAAACCTTTTAATAATTTGTGTTAAATGATATAATTCTAGAAAATATTTTTTTTTTCTAGTGAAATTCCCCTAGAATACAATAAATTTGGTTTGCTTGTTTAGTCATACCTTTTTGTTTTTCTTTCCAGTGAGATCTGGCAACCCTCCACTGGTCTCTCAGTCCACAAGATGGAATGTTTTAGAGTCTCCAAAAGGAGTATTCAGCCTTCAGAGGAAGCATAAAGAGAAAGTGAATGAGAATTTTATGAGTCAGAGTGAAACAGAATGGAACTTGTGTTTGGTCTTTAGATGTACCCCAAATGACTCAGAATGATTCAGCTTCAGACTGTATCCCACTAACAGATGTAAATGACCAGATGGAGTTTACCAAGTGTGATCTTATAGCCCATAATATCAGCATGTGCGTTAGCAAAAAGTAGGACATCTCAGTGGAAAATGTTCAAGTCTGGATCAAATCTGGAATTGCTTTTTGCCCCTTTGCTAAGAGCTCTGTTCACCCACCAACATCAAAGCCCAAAACACTACAGCAAGTTAATTCAACTTAAAAAAAGAGAGAGAAAATGTCAACATGCAGGTCAAGTGGTCTAAAAAAGCTTGGAGAATAAACTCAAAATAGATGAAACGCCTTCTCTATCAGGCATTCAGCCTAATAAAAATCCTTTTGGCAGATGCGCAAAAGACCCCACAGACTAGAGCACTCAAGGTCTGTCAGGACATAAGACCACACGTACAGATGACGAGCAACAGATACAAGGCGAACGTTAAGCAGTTGGCGATGACTTAGCCGTAACTTGTCCCTGTTGAATACGTGTCACGGTGCTGATGGCGAGGAGCCACTGATCTCTCAAGCTGTGTGTTCCTGTCTCATGGTATTTACTTCAATAATACAATGTTCATTAATCCACTGAGTAATTGAATGGGCTCCATTCCCAAAAAATCCCAGGGATATTTTCTAATCGAGTTCATTTTTCCCAGTTAGAGATGTGTTTCTTGGCTGCATGAAGGTCGGTGACAAACACACAATGGCAGGAAGTCCATTTGTTCCTATCAGACAAGAAACAGTAGCTTTGATAGGAAAGCTGCCTTTGATTATTTACAAAGAATTTGCTTTATCTCAGATGACTCTTTTATTTTGTTAAAGCATGACGTTAGCAACACCAGTGTCGTGAGTTGATTTCCCAGAAACTAATCATAGCCTACTGATGAAACTGAATGGATTGTAGGTTGCTTTGGAATGAGGTGTCTGCCAAATGTGAAACACATGTTAACAATTTCATTCCAAAATAATGAAATCATATAAATATATGCAGCTAAAGTTGGGTACAGGTGCAAGAAACAATGAAATAAATGTGGAGAACAGATAGCGAATGTCCAAACATTGATATTATAAGCTCAGAATCTATCTTACAAATGCAACAGTTTAACCTCTCAGGTCCTCATCAAGTATTCATCATTTTGACTGATGATGATCTGAGAGGTCAAAACGTTGCATTTGTAAAATAAAGATTTAGAGCTATTAGTGTGCTGACACTGACTTTTTCCCTCATAAAACTTCGCTTCGTTTCTTCAAAGGTGCACAGTATATTAACATACATTGTTTCTGCAGCCCCATATGGAATATCATACAAAACATGGAGATATTCTTAGAGTGAACCACAATAATAGTAATGAGATTTATACCAGGGGTCTTCAACCTTTGTTAAACCAATAACTCTTTTGTGGATGAAAATAGATCATTCATTTGGTCCATTTGATTGTGATACATTTGGTTCTGGTCTGCTTAGCATTCACATGGGCATTTTCAACAGTGAACCTAAAGATACCAAACATAAAGGCATACATTCACAATCTGATTGGTCGAACTGAAAGATGTATATTTTGTGAAGGAACTTACCAAACACTCTAAACAAAGGAAAAGGTGTGTTCGACTTAAAGTCAAATACACCTAATGCAGTCTGCTGGACTAAAGTGCACTCATTGTTGCATGTATATGATTTTATTTAAACCACCTGCACACTCACAAAGAGCTCATACAAGGCACTTTACCTCCTTGTTGCTATATGTTTGCCCTCTGCTCATTTTGTTTTGGATATACCACTTGTTCTCTTCATGAAATCATGTAGCATAGCATCATATCTTGTCATTACTTCTTGTTTTTGGGTGGTTTAGAAGTATTTGGTCCTTGTTGTCATATTTCATTTAAACCGCACCAGTTTGTTTGGAAGCGGACCGAGACCCATCTTTATAGCGGTCTCAGTCCGCTTGTTTGGTGCGGACCAGGGTTCTGATGGCAGAGTTCACACTTACTCAAACACCAGAGTTCGCTTTAATCTCAAACATGATCTCATAAATCTCAAGTCTCAGGTGTCCCAATAATGTGTCTGTGAAGTTTTAGCTCAAAATACCCCACAGATCATTTATTATAACATTTTGAAAATGCCTATTTTGAGTCGAAGCAGAAACACGCTGTTTTTGTGCATGTCTATATAAATGCAAATGAGCTGATGCTCCCTGCCCCCTTTTCCGTAATAGAACTGTGCCTTTACAGCTTGTACCTCAGATACTCTGCTAAAAAACACCTGTTTGGTTTTGATTATCCAGTCTATTGCGCTAAAATCATGCGTTTTAAAGCCATATTAGTTTAAATTTCTGATATTCTGTTCTTCTGATAAACCTTAATTTGGTACTCACATGCCGTGTGACAGCCGCTTTCTGTGTGCACACTTCAGATGTGTGCGCTCAAAAAGTGGCTGTCACACGGCATGTAGGTACTAAACTAAAAGTTCTCTTTCATGTCTTATTGCACTTAAACTTTCAAATACACACAAGTTCATGTTAAAAACACACACGAGTTATAAAAACAGTTGGTTAAGTCTGTGAAGGTAAACAGCTTCACAGCAGGGAAAGAAATTGCATGTTTATATTAGATCTGTGTGGCAGAAAAGTACATGAAATAAATCATCTTATCTCCTCTGAGGCTGGGACTCTAAATAGTGTTCTGTGCTTCTCTGTGCAGTCAACGTTTGCTTGTTTGCTCGAACTTTTGCTATGGTCTTAGAACGTGGTAGAACCGTTGTCACTTGTGAAAACATAATGGTGGCACCATGGGTGGAAACGTGCAGATTAAGGGGGTTGTAATATTATAAAATACCCTTTTTACGTCATGGAGCGAAATCTAAACGGCTTTTTTTTTTCACAAGCTTGCAGAGAAAGGCTTACCAAAAAAAATACTAGGTTGTTCTTTTTCAAGTTTTCTGGTTTCACCCCATTATAGCACTCATGGAAAAAGTCTTCATTTTCATGATATGTCACCTTTAATTCCATATTTTCTTTCTACAAAAATGACAGATTTTTCTAGCAGTTGCATATTCTCAGGGTTTAGAAAAATATACAGTATTAGTGGATACACCTGCTCATAAATATCCCCAGCCAAAGTGAATCATGTGGCTCAATATATGAAGTGTTTGCAAGTTTGAACAAATGTTGGAATATGACGCATTATCTAAGTGAAAGTGACCACCTGGACTAAAAAATCTTGAGTTCTGTAACATGCAGATGGTAGGGTCAGAATTTGGCGTAAACAGTTTGAATCTCTGAATCCATGCTGCTTTTATCAAGAGTGCAGTCTGGTGGCGGTGATAAATAACTGTTGCCGGGAGTATTTTCTTGGCTAGTAGGCTACTCGATACTGTCTAAACATCATTCAGATGTCACAAGGGTTCTTCCTTATGTTTGAACAAATTATTAACCACATGGAATTCTTGTGCTTCAAACTTTTGGAATGACAGCTAATTCACGTGCATTCCTTTATCGGTACACTCTGTTCACATTCTAAACCAATAGAACCTTGAGATGAAATGTAAGGTGTGTTGCATGAATGTGCTGCCAAAAAAAAGAACTGGGTGATTCTATTGGAACTATGTCTTAAATCCATGCAAGAATAATGCTGAATACAACTGATACAAAGTGCAAAATGTTTTGCTAATTCTGTTCTAGAATGATCATTTCAGACTTTACCTACAGTAACCAGCTGTCAGTTGTCAGCTCCATCACCATGGAAACCAACTCATCCATAAGTCTGGTCACTGTGGTAACTTGCGATAGTATGTCCTCAAGGCTCTCTGGGCTTAAAGAAACACAGAAGTAAGAAATCAGAAAGGTTTGTCCTTTAAAGAGTTCATCAGACGCCTGCAGAGAACAAAGCAAATTTATGTGCGACATTGGAGGGAAGAACCTCTAGCCACACTCATCTCCACGCCTAATAATTATTGTCTAAGAAAAACAAATTTTGGATTGCTGGATTAAAAGCTTAATATATTGCTGCAATTCTCATAATAGGTAAAAACTCTGACACATGGTTAGTTGTTCTGCTATTACTAAATTAACCTTTGTCAGATAGTTCACTTACCAAATTATGAAAGTTGAACTAAACACACTAAATCTTATATAGGCCAAGTGAACAACAGACACGGTATTAAAAAAAGGGAAGGATGTTTTTTCATTAGATATATTGGTATTGGTTTGCCACTCCACTGACACAGTCATGAGCGGGGAAAAAAAGGGACATTTCCAGGAGATGGTGTGGGAGTTGACATTTTATTGTGTTCCCCTAATATGGGCCTCTTCCTTTTTCTTAAGTAGTACCTAAATAACCCAAAGCATGCACTAAATTAAATATATGTTTTTGCTGTAATGCCCCTAGAATTTTAAGGCACCTTAAAAAATGTACAAAAAGTGTTGTGTTTGATTACACACAATATAAGTGCAGCTCAGGCCAACCATTAGCTTAAACCCACAGCCTCCCTTTACTGTGAGAAGTGCACAGCAATGTCATGCATCACTATAGGAGAACAAATTGATTTCATAAATCAAAACTCCTCAATGTCACCCAACACTTCAAGTTACAACAAATGTGCAAAATCAACAAATGACAAATCAAAGCTGCTTTTTATGACAAGTACAGATGTTTTATTTAGCCTAAAACCCTTAAAACAACAAGAAATACTAAAATTAGGACACACAGTCTATTCCCCTCTACTGGTGTCACTTTTACACAGTTTATTAGTCAAAGTAGATGAAAATGTCAGATTATGTATTTTGTCATGTCTTACTTGTGAGCTTTTTAATATGGCTTACAGTTGTTACAGGCGTTTTGGATGAAAAAAAAAATCTTATAGCTTTATAAAATTAAATACAAATATTATGGTTGAACCACTAATGTCACATGGACTATATTTTAACAATGTCCTTACTACCTTCCCGGACCTTGAACGTGGTAGTTCTTTCTTTGCTGTCTATGCAGGGTCAGAAAGCTCTCGGATTTCATTAAAAGTAATTTAATTTGTGTTCCGAAGATGAGCGAATGACTAAACATTTGGAGAAACATAAGGGTGAGTAATTACAGAATTAATTACAGAATTTTCTTTTTTGGTGAACTATCCCTTTGAAAAGTTGTGAAGTAAGTTCAAATTCAATTTTAGTACACTCTTAAAAATAAGGTGATTTAAAAGGTTCTTCACAGCAATGCCATAGAAGAACCATTTTTGGTTCCACAAAGAACCATTTAGTTAAAGGTTCTTTTAAGAACTTCTTACCTTTTTATAACCTGAAGAACCTTTTTTCGAACAGAAACAGAAAGGTTCTTCAGATGTTAAAGGTTTTTTTGCAACCATTTAGACAAAATAGGTTCTTCTATGGCATCATGAAGCACCTTTATGTTTAAGAGAGTTCCTACTCAGACAGTACAGTTGTGGCCAAAAGTTTTGAGAATTACATATATATTGGAAATTGGAAAAGTTTCTGCTTAAGTTTTTATAATAGCAATTTGCATATACTCCAGAATGTTATGAAGAGTGATCAGATGAATTGCATAGTCCTTCTTTGCCATGAAGATTAACTTAATCCCGAAAAAAAAACTTTCCACTGCATTGTTAAGAAGGCTTCAGGGCGTCCAAGAAAGTCCAGCAAGCGCCAGGATCGTCTCCTAAAGAGGATTCAGCTGCGGGATCGGAGTGCCACCAGTGCAGAGCTTGCTCAGGAATGGCAGCAGGCAGGTGTGAGCGCATCTGCACGCACAGTGAGGTCAAGACTTTTGGAAGATGGCCTGGTGTCAAGAAGGGCAGCAAAGAAGCCACTTCTCTCCAAAAAAACAAAACAAAAAAACATCAGGGACAGATTGATCTTCTGCAAAAAGTATGGCGAATGGACTGCTGAGGACTGGGGCAAAGTCATATTCTCCGATGAAGCCTCTTTCCGATTGTTTGGGGCATCTGGAAAAAGGCTTGTCCGGAGAAGAAAAGGTGAGCGCTACCATCAGTCCTGTGTCATGCCAACAGTAAAGCATCCTGAGACCATTCATGTGTGGGGTTGCTTCTCATCCAAAGGAGTGGGCTCACTCACAATTTTGCCCAAAAACACAGCCATGAATAAAGAATGGTACCAAAACACCCTCCAACAGCAACTTCTTCCAACAATCCAACAACAGTTTGGTGAAGAACAATGCATTTTCTAGCACAATGGAGCACCGTGCCATAAGGCAAAAGTGATAACTAAGTGGCTCGGGGACCAAAACGTTGAAATTTTGGGTCCATGGCCTGGAAACTCCCCAGATCTTAATCCCATTGAGAACTTGTGGTCAATCCTCAAGAGGCGGGTGGACAAACAAAAACCCACTAATTCTGACAAACTCCAAGAAGTGATTATGAAAGAATGGGTTGCTATCAGTCAGGATTTGGCCCAGAAGTTGATTGAGAGCATGCCCAGTCGAATTGCAGAGGTCCTGAAAAAGAAGGGCCAACACTGCAAATACTGACTCTTTGCATAAATGTCATGTAATTGTCGATAAAAGCCTTTGAAACGTAGGAAGTGCTTGTAATTATATTTCAGTACATCACAGAAACAACTGAAACAAAGATCTAAAAGCAGTTTAGCAGGAAACTTTGTGAAAACTAATATTTGTGTCATTCTCAAAACTTTTGGCCACGACTGTACACGAATTGACTACCTCGTAACCTACTCTTTGCAAATTTAGGTTATGAATCTAGCTGATCTAGACTTGCTGCTTCTCTCAATCATGCCTCCAGATAGAAATTATCTAAACAGCAAGAGAAGAAGCCACTATTCTTGGTTCTGATGATCATCCATAGTTCTGTGTAACTGAACATTTCGAAAGCCAATTTCTGCAAAATCTTTGTGACCACTTCTTGCTTTATAGCTAAACTTATATAAACCTATTTGAGGCAGGAAGTAATTTGCGAGTATAAATGGCAGTGTATTAGTCAGCTTGTTACACCATGCCCAGTCTTTCAAAAGGGAACTGGACCAAATTGCGTTTGTGTGTGTATCAGATGAATGTCCCTGCTGCTGAGATTCTGGTGGTGCCATCCTCATTCTACACATTAACATGAGCCATAGGGACATATGCTGTGATTTAAATGTAAATGGAAAAGACGAAAAATCCATTAAGCTAAAAGGCCTTATTAACAATTAGCACTCAAATAAGATTTGTTTTAAAGATTGCTCTCACTGCTTATATCACCAAGTTGCAGTCTGTCCCAGTATTGATTGACTGCTCCAGAATTCAGAAAGAGAGAGAGTAAAGAGAAACCCTCAGATCTGAGGGGAAAAGCATTTCCTGTGGGTATAAAATTAGATCTACTACACAAATTGTATTAAAAAATGTTTGATAGTAGTATGAATGAAGAGACAAAACAATGTGTCTCTGTCAATAAATAGCAATGTTCTATGTTAGACATGGCCAGAGAAAAAAAGTGAAAGAGCTGATAGGTCAACTCTGATTATACGATTAGGACTCTTAACATTAGTTAATGATCGGGGTCGGGGTGACCACAAGTGAACCACAGCCCCTTGTTTCTTCTCCTCCTCTCTTTTAGTGGGTGTGCGTAATTGCAGAATGTCAGCAGGAACGGCTGGAGATGTGCTCTGGGTTTTCATGGAGGCAGCTGCCCAGACTCGCTACATTCAGAAACAGCTGGTGCCGTCCATCCAGCCCAGGCAAGAGCAGGTGGGCCTGTCACGACTGACCGCCCCATCCCTGACCCAGCCTCCACCATACGGCCCACAGCAGCCAGAGAGGAGGCTGTGCCAGAACTGTGTCACTCACAAAGACTGAAATAAAATGGAAGATTTGGTACCCAAAGGCATCTATGCTCACTGTGGAGGTGGAGCAGATGTTTCTTGTTGCTTTTGATGAGCAGGAAGGCATCTAAACCTTTGACATCTAGTAAAGTTTCTGATTGGCTAACATGATGTACAGAAAGGAGTAAAGATGTAAAGGTTTTACTGTTATATTTCAAAAGTGCTATCTATTAAAAAAAATATTTATTCAGCTTTTTTGGTAACACTATTAACTAAGACTTTTCCCTAAATAAACATCTAATTTGCTGCTTACTAATATGTAATCTGAAATAAGGGATCTAGAATATGGTCATACAGAATAAGGCATTGATATGTGCCTAATAATTACAGTGGTGGCCAAAATTATTAAAACACTAGTATTTTCACCAGCTAAGTTATTTCTATCTTTTGCTGTAGTGTGTCAGTAGGAAATATCAGTTTACTGTCACATTCTGGCTGAATGGAGATGAAGCAGGTGAACCGGATTAAATGAATATAAACAGTTTTATTAAACAAAACACTGAAACTAATACAAACAAACAAAAACCGGGAGCAAGCAATGATAACATGTAACAATACATCGACGGACCCTGGGGAGTGAGCAGACACAGACTTTATACACAGAAACATGGGCGTGGTCACAAACAAGATAACGAGATGACGAGGGGGAAATACAAATATGGGCAAGACTAAACCAAAAGGACTAAACCAAAAGGGGGAGAACAAGGACTAAACCAAATGAACTAGAAACATGGGGGGGGGAAACACTTGGAAAACATGACAGAACAGGACAAAACACAGACATATTCCTGACATTTACATTTTCAAACATTAATTTTGCCATTAATTGTAATAATCCAGTGAGATTTTTGTTTGCACAAGGAGTCTGACAACAGCCAGTGCTCCACACAGAGATCCCGGGATAGTTGCATAAACTGCTTAAACTAGTCTTTTTTTTTTTTCTTCAAGACTGTTCATTAACTTCATATTCAGCTACAAAATGGTAGATTTTTCTAATTTGAATCCGAAAAGTTAGACTGATTACTTCTTGGTTAACTGCTAGTTGGTCAAACGAGTTCTTAAGACACATTCTTAACCAACCCAGTCTCAAAAATACGTACCTCTGGGTACTTTTATAGTAGCACCATCTTAACGTACCTTACTGCATGTTTTGAAAAGAAATGTCCCCTGAGTGGCGCTAAAACAGGTTCAATACGTGAACCCTGGCACGTTTTTATTATGTTGATATATGTACTTATTGATGTGTTTTTATTACGTTGCTTCAGGTAGGTATTGCGGCGGTTCAGTTCAAACATTCAGGGACTGTTGCTAAAAGTTAATGATCTATCGTGTTGGAAATATGCCCTACACCAAACCCAACCATAAACCTACCTGATAGTGTTAACAAATGCAAAGCCGATATATATAAAACACATTTGTTGACGCCATTTAGTTCTTCCTCGTGTGTAGATTTCAACTCTTTTGTCAAACCAAAGTTACACGGGATTTGAACCAGAGCTCTTCACATCTAAAGTACATCTCCATATTGCATGAGCTACCGAACATGAAAACCAAAAAAAGCTGGATATGTCATGCTAACATTCAAAAGCATGTTTTCAAACCTCACAGCATATTAAAATAGTCATAATACAATATTTGTCAAGTAACTGTGCGAAAAGTATGCTTTTTTAAGGAAAAGGAATAAAAGGTGTCAGAGTTTTACTGCCTCTAGTGTTCATTTTTTTTTTGAAAACTGCAGTGATATGTACTTATTGGTACATATTTCGTGTCTTGCGAAAAAGTGCCCCCAGGTACATTTTTGTCATGAGACCGGGTAGGTCTTAACTTAGTGGCTATGTTTATGCAACTGGCCCCAGATCTCATCATCATCCAGTCTTTCTGAAATGACATGAAGAAACAGAATAAACTGAGACAGACTAAACCCAGAAGAACTGTGGCAACGTCACCAAGATGCTTCAAGAGACCTACCTGAAAAACTATGTGCAAGTGCACCTAACCTGTTTTATACGCCAATCTCTTGAAGCATCTTGGAGATGTTGCCACAGTTCTTCTAGATTTAGTCTGTCTCATTTTGTTTTGTTTCTTCATGTCATTCCGGTTTAAATGACGAAATATAAATTAAATTACCTCATTTAGTTCAAATCTTCGAGACAGGTGTACTTCCGTAATTTTCTTGTCTGCTGATTCATGCAGTAGGCCTAGTACGAGTGCCTCATTACTGCACAAAAAGAAAGATTAGGAAATGCAAGCTGCATCCTTTTAAATCAAATGTAATCATAAGTAGCTTTCAAGAGTAAAATAAGGCTTACAATCGATCATTATGATCTCAACAAGGCTCTTGGTGATGTATCAGTAATGACCTCTGAAGTTTTCCCCTGACTGATGTGCACCATCCTCAAGAGTGTTTCCGATTTCTGGCTGAAATGCTCATAAGTGTCCCTGGAACTGAACAAACTGCCTAGGATGAGTGTCCACTTTCTAAACCACATTTCACAAATAGACTAGAAGCTATGATTACCACATGTATGAGAGATCTTTGAATGTCCATGTGCATTTTGCTAGCCCTGGGAAGACATTCAAAGCAATGATTTGGGTTGAAAGTATGATTGCGTTTGAAAGCATAATTGATGGGGGCGGATAGGGAAAGTGCAGTGCAACGTCATGTGAAAGGACCTCAGTGAACGCAGTGGAATAACAGTGATAAGGTCTGATGGGATCATAAGCACCTTTCAGATGCCAGTAGTCACCTGTCTGTGGTTAGGCCTGCTGTAGAGAGACACACTGTGCCTGTGACTGTTTGCAAAAACACCTAAAGTGAAACAGGGAACAACAAAAAAAAAAAAGCATTTTCGCAAATGGGCTAAAGGTGTTTGATTCTCAATTTACTGGTGTGTCTTTTGACGAACAAAGCTTTACTGCTGTATCTTTTTCTGAGATGGTCTGAAAAATGTCATCCTACAAACCTGCCAGTCAAAAAGCTTTAATGGCTCTATTTTAAATTAAATTTAATGACTCTATGGTATCTCACATGTGACAAACTTTAACAATCTACATACCGTAGTCAGCACTTATTAATATTATTGATAATTGAACCCTTGTGTTAAAAAAAAGTGGCACATAGGTGCAAAATGGACAAAAATGTCCATGTCCAAAAACTGTCATAAAAATATGATTTATTAATATTTTTTTCCACTTTCACTGATGTTGATTTTTTAACCAGCATCTGTTCTATCCATAGATACCAAACATTCATTAATTTTTTAGAATTGTAACCCTTTAAATGCTGGTTTGTTTACATAATGCCACAGGTGTTTTTTATGGAAAAATGAAAAATAGTAGTTAATTTCCATATACTAAATGCTAAGTAGATTTTTTTCTTTGCTTGTTAGCTTCTTGAGTGTGTCAGTGAAGAACAACAACATTAATTTTGAGGCATTTATATTTTTTATGTAGTGTCAGATTAAAAAAAAAAACTAACACTTAGGTCCATAATGGACAAAAATGTTCATAGAAATGTTATATATTAATATTTTTTTCCACTTTCACTGACTGTTGTTTTTTTATCAGTATCTCTTCTATTCATAATTACCAAACATTCATTCATTTTCAGAATTTTAATGCTTTAAAAGCTGGTTTCTTTACATAATGCTCACTGTCAGAGGGCAACACTAGCTCTAGAGCTTCCTCTGCTGAGTAACGTCTCTTCATCTTGCAAGCAATGAAATGACCAAGCCCTCAAGCACCAAATATGTACAGGTTTGGCTGTGCGAACACCTGTTTGGCTGTGTGAACACTCAAATTTTGTATAAAATCTACCAGACTAAACAATCAGCATTTTCTTGTGGTGAAAACAAAAACAATGTGTTTAGGGGCTTCTGAACTTCTACATCAAATTCAAGCTCACCTTTTATCTCTGCACAAAAACAATAACAAATGAAAAAGTGCAATCAAGGATTAAAATGTGTGTTTGGGTGAAAAAGAAAAATCCTCAAAGCTCATTAATCCTCTTTGACCTTATTCATAGTTTTCACATGGCCCTATGACCCTGCCAAGGGTGTGATATATATATACATGGAGTGGGATTTTTGATTGCCAGTACAATATAATTTCTTTCAAACTAATTACACACATTAAATTTTCAGTAAACACATGCAAACCACACTCTGACATCCTTACCAACATACCCACACAATTATAGCTGCATTATTTTTTCCAATTGACTCTGTAATAGACTATAATATGCATAAGCAGAAAACACGAATAAAGCGAGTATTTCTTTTATATGCCAAATTTGAAAAAAAAAAAAAAAAAAAAAAAAATGGCACAATCTAGTAAAAAGGTAAAAATGTAAAAATTGAAGCCTTGCCGATAGAATCAATGCCTATTAGCAAATATTGCATCATTTTATAGTCAAATGGCCCTGGGTTAAAAAATTGCAGTTTTAATGGGTTTCAATGTGGACATTTTTGTACGGAGGGTAAAATTGATGTTTTGAAGGAAATGAGGGGTGAAATATTAAAATTTCAATAAAAATAAACACCTGAGCCAAAATTCATGCAGTTGGCATTAACACAGGCACACTTATAACAAAAAACAAAACTGAATGTCCATAAGGTCGCACAAGGGTTAAAGGGATCGTTCACCCAAAAATGAAGATTCTGTCATTAATTAGTCACCCTCATGTTGATCCAAACCTGTAAGGCCTTAGTTCATCTTCAGAACACAAATTAAAATATTTTTGATGAAACCCGAGAGCTTTCTGACCCTACATACACTCTTAAAACTAAAGGCTCCTATGGAGTGTTTTTAAAGTGATGGCATAGAAGAACCATTTTTGGTTCCCCAAAGAACCTTTCAGTGAATGGTTTTTAAAAGAACCATTTTGAAGAACATTTTAAAAATGCATTTGAAAGGTTCTTCATGGAACCATCAATGCCAATAAAGAGCCTTTATTTTTAAGAGTTTAGACGGCAGCACAACTGAATTGTGGTACCCAAGTGCACATGTGTCAAAGACTGACACAGAAGAGAAGAAATAATTGAATAAAGTCATTATTTTTGTTTTCTTTAGGCACAAAAATTATTCCTGTAGCTTCATAACATTATGGTTGAACCACTGATGTCACATGGACTAAGTTAATGATGTACTTACTAACTTTCAGGGCTTTGAACATGTCAGTTGCATTGCTGTCTACACAGAGTCAGAAAGCTCTTGGATTTGATCAGAAAAATCACTATACCTGCTATAAAATGCTACCTATGAAGGCTGCTCATTGAGTTTTTGAATAGATCTATTAAGAAGTATTGAACAAGCCTCACAACATTCAAGGTTTCACAGATGCTGCTGCTTACCTCAACATCTCCACAAGTTTCCACCTTTTTTTCCACCAGTGAACCTGTAACACAGTTTAACCAACCATCAGATGCTGAATTATATTATCTTTGATTTATAAGCACATACACAAAAACAAAATGCATCTACATAGAACTGGAAACAAAAATCTGATTTTCTCTCCATCACCACTGGCACTTCATATGGATTAGATTGTACTGGCCTTTCACGGCTTGAATGGGGCATCAGCGTAATGAAGCAGCAATCAAGCTGTCCAGTGGAATTGAGGGGTGAGTTGCTCGAGGCTGAAAGCCTCAGGGATGGACAACATGTTTCACAAGTGATTAGGCGCTGAGGGCGCCTGACAGTAAAGATTGCAGCTCTTATAGATAATTGTATGCCCATACTGCATAGATGCATACTGCAGTTGAGTAACTCTTACCTATTTAGTGACGCAGATCTAATGTATCCAGTATTTAAAAACATTACTGGTTGTGATTATCATATTACATAAATCACAGTTAAAAGTCTTTTCACTCATCTTCATAGATGTATCTTCATTATAAATCTTGGGTTGAATAAATACTGCATGTAATTTATTTTAAAAAATTAAAAAGAAATATACGAGAGACAAAAATAGGACAATATGTTTGGACGTGTGATTTTGCAGTTACTACAGTACGTATGGTCTGCATACTTCAACTGTGTCATGTTCCATTTACCATAGAAAGATCCATTTTCATGTAATGTAGTGGAACAAACAGCCAATGCTGTGTTGAAAATCATGAGCATGAGTCCAAACACATCTCTTTTAATCAGTTTCATCTTCTTTTTAGAAGAACTGTATCACACTTGTATCACATGCTATGACTTACCTTCACAAAGGGCTTTAACTCTTCCAGAACAACTTTTAGAAGCGCCTTAACTGCAGTGCACTTACTGTAAAAAGAAAAAACAAAGGAAAATGATTTTTCGTATACTTTTCTGCGCAGTATGAACACAACTACTTCTTCCCCTTTCTCGGTTATTGATGTACTGTGAAAAGATCAATGGCAGGGTGTTTGTTAGAAATCTCAGACAATAGAAAAGGCTGAACTCTGCACTGTGCAACACATCTAACCTCGCCAAAGGCCTCATTTATTTGATTTATCGACTATGTCGTTTTAGAAAGAGGAAATGACAGAGTCAGCCAAGCAATTACCAGGCACAGGAGAGGCCCATCTCCCATACTCATAAACCGAACCAGCAACCCCTTACACCAGGTTACCATGCCAGTAGGTTGATAGAAGATCAAACTTTATCTCAAATGTGTATCTCATAGAAATTTTATGCACGAGAGTGAAAGTAATAACTTGCATATGGCAGTCATGACCAAATGCAATTTCATCAGACCTTAGTGGTTTTAAAATGCAATCTGTGTAGCCTCTAAAAGTGACCGGAATAAAAATCACCTGCTAGCTTATTACAAACCAGTGTAACCACAGTTACAATACGCTGCCAGTATCTGGCCTTGTGGAGGAGACGACATGTGTTTCATAATCATAAACATGATTGCGAGTCAGACAGCCTATATTACAGGCAATTTCCCCGTACTATCAGTCAGCCTGCGACTGCACCACATAGACACAATCAGATCTAATTAACGTATGCAGATTTCTTCATTAAAAGGAGGCAGACGCTAATGAGCTGTTGTATTCCTGATAGCAGGGGGTGACTGGATGGCCCAGGAATGAGGACAACCTCTGGAAAACCTGCGGGAAATGGCTGCACGCTTCCATTAGCCTCCACATGGAACCTACACCCAAAGAAAAGATGGTCCAGAGCAGTCAGACATGATGACAGCAGCGGTAAAGCTGTGATTGAGGGGCTTCTGCAACTAATGACCCGATGAATTATTATTTCCGTGTGATAGAACCCTTTGGGCCTGGAATGTGAAATGACCATTTAACACTTCAATAGTGAGGAATTGAATTGTAAATGTCATTTTAAAATAGGTCAGAATACACTGAAAACGCTGCACTGCAAAAATCTTATATTGTATGGTCTTCTTTTCCATTCTGATATATCTAAATATCCTTTGAACAAAATAAATGTACTTTTTAAACTTTAATCTAGGGCTGGGCGATATAGACAAAAAAATGATCACAATCATTTTTTTCATATCAATCAATATTGATAATTATCTCGAAAAATGCAAACAACAAAAACAAAAAGTTTAAAGACAGATTTTTGCTCCAATGTGAAAGCTGTAAAAAACAGACAGTTAATTGTGGTTTTAAATTATTCTTTATGGTCAGAACATGACAAACACCTCACGTTTTTGAATACACTTCCAGTAATTTTTCCTTAAAATAAATTAAAAATAAGAAGAAAAAGAATAATTTCTTAGTTGTACATGTTCTAATGAGTAATATTGTTTCAAATCAAGAAACAGGTTTGTGCTGCCTTGTAATATTAATAATAATATAACTTTTTTTGTCTCTTAGATATACATATTTGATAGTAGTTTAGAGTTAGGATGCAGATGTAGATGATCAAAATCAGTAAAAATTGTAGCAACCTAATTTTAATAAAGTAAATTTGAGAGTATTTGTTTATTTATTATTAACCATTGGTCTTTCATAGCAGCATGCACAGACATCATGATAATCACAGTTAAAACCACAAATATAGCACCTCAATACCATGGTAAAAATGTATTATGGTTTCTATGTATTTGTATGAAAAACAGTGGTCTAAATACATTTAGTATAAATGCATAAACCCTTAATCACAAAAAATACTGCAACTATATTCCATTACTCCTCCTTCAATACATGCAATACATAATAATATAATAAAATTTGACTTGAATACCCACATTTCTGCCACAATACCATAGTGCAGTTAGTGTTACTACAGTAAATCCATGGTAAATAATAGCGATTTGTAGATTAAAAAGCCTTCTGATTGTATCGTTGTGCACAGTGTCTTTCCTTGCTATAATAATTTGTGTTATTTGTGTTCTTTCCTTTATTTAAGCATTTCACACTGGATCTCACAGCACTGTTTAGTGGTTCTCACCAGCGAGCGAACACATCTGCTCTTGTAAGTATGCGCCTCACCGCCGTTTGAACTTTGAGCTGAGGGGATAAATGACCCGAATGCCCTGCTTCAAATGACTAGCGCTCTTTCGTTCCGCTTTGCCGCATAAACATTACATCGAACTCTTGTTATCGTTTACTGAGGAAATTTATATCGCGGAATAATTATCTGTATCAATTTATCACCCAGCCCTACTTCAAACCACCTTTCCTGAGTAACCCATGATGCCGTCGCGATGGGTTCTAACTTCCGTTTGGGTGCTCTCGTGTTCCGATCTCGATTAGGGCTGTGCAATATGGACAAAATAATCATATTGCGATTTTTTTGAACGAATATTGCGATTGCGATTTTATTTGCGATTTTGGCAACTGTTTTTGCTTTTTCAAACAAGCTACATACATACATTCTAAATGTATTCAGTGCACAAAAAGTGCATAACAAAACATTTCACAATGAAATAACATAGTATTAAGTTTAATAAACAAAACTGTAGTAAAATTGTCTTTAAAACAGACAACTAGGGCTGTGCAATATGGACAAAATAATCATATTGCGATTTTTTGAACGAATATTGCGATTGCGATTTTATTTGCGATTTTTATTTATTTCTTTTGCTTTTTCAAACAAGCTACATACATACATTCTAAATGTATTCAGTGCACAAGAAGTGCATAAAACATTTCACCATGTAATAACATTGTATTAAGTTTAATAAACAAAACTGTAGTAAAATTGTCTTTAAAACAGACAACATAAAATAAATAAGCCATTTTACTTTTTTCCCGGTACTTTAGCCTACTTTGTGCAATAACGAATACATTCATTTCAGTGGAAAAATAAGTCCAAAACTCTAAACTTTAACATTTTGAGGGTTCTAAAATCTTTTGCTATTTTTTTTTTTTTTTTTTTTTTTTAGAAATTCTTATGTGTTTTAATTTTTCTGATAATGAAAAAGCATAAACATTTATTTATTTTTAATCAAATGAAAAATAAACCCTTTTAATTTTTGTCAAACAAACAGAAATTTACTGTTAAAATCAATGCGTGGAAGAAAAATTATATTCAGTTTAAAACGTTTAAATAATAATTAAGTGGTTAATCTTGTTGTAATATTTTTTTATCATATATATTGTTTTATGTAAATTATTTAAATAGGAATATATAAACACCTACATTATACTGTACAAAAGTAATACAGGACTAATATTGTTCTGTTACATGTTAAACCGTACTTTTATTTTGACAGGTTGCAGTGAAGTTTCTGTGTGTATGTGATGCTAGTTTTCTCAAATGAAACGGTAAAAGTGAAACTCACAGCAGCGATTTGGCGATTGAGTTTATCTGTTCATGTGAGATCCAAATGCCAAAAATTAGCGGGAGCGTCACGTGTGGTTCAGTATGCATGTAGTAAAGAAATAAAACGCGTCTCTGCCATTCATACATACAGAAGCAAACGGAACATGCAGGATTCATATTAAAACGGTCTTTTGCATTTCAGTTTTCACAGACACTAGTCCATATCGCGATTTGAATTAAGTGACAGACCAACTTTTGATTTATTAATCCAAAAATCGACGAATTACGTGGCATTCCGCGCTATAGTAGATTAGGTTTTTATCAATGGAGTCCGCGATCCCGTCTGTGTTTTCTTGGAGGAGACATTGTAATCACGCGACCATGAAGAGACAGAAATGACATGCCTTAGTGTAAATAAGATAAATAACATAAGGCAATTTAGTATGTTTAATAAAAGAACTATGTATAGACCTGTTCTATAGGAAAGATAACCTTAAATGACTTCTATTGTGATGTGGCGCTATATCGAAAATAAAATGAACCTGACCTTCAAGGGGGGCGGGGGTGCTGTTGGGGGGATAGATAAAATCGCAGCCTTGTGCGGTTTAGAAATCGCATGTGCTTAAATCGCGATTTTTTTGCGATTGCGATTAATTGCACAGCCCTACAGACAACATAAAATAAATTAGCCATGTTACTTTTTCCCCAGTAATTTAGCCTACATTGTGTAATAACGAAAACATTCATTTCAGTGGAAAAATAAGTCCAAAACTCTCTATTTTAACATTTTGAGGTCTCTACAATATTTTGCTTTTTTTTTTTTTTTTTTTTTTTTTAGAAATTCTTATGTGTTTTAATTTTTCTGATAATCAAAAAGCATAAACATTTATTTATTTTTAATCAAATGAAAAATAAACCCTTTTAATTTTTGGCAAACAAACAGAAGTTTACTGTTAAAATCAATACATGGAAAAAAAAATTATATTCAGTTTAAAACATTTAAATAATAATTGTAGTATTTTTTTCTACAATTAAGTGGTTAATCTTGTAATATTTATTTTTTAGATAAAATCGCAGCCTTATGCGGTTTAGAAATTGCATGTGCTTAAATCACGATTTTTTTTACGATTGCGATTAATTGCACAGCCCTAAATTTAACTATCAATACCAGAGACCGGAAATTAAAGCATTGTTTCAGAAAAAAGGTGGATAATGAGAAACTGAATTGTAAATGTCATTTTAAAGGAAACCCCACTTAAGTTTTTAAGTTCAGCAGCTGCCTTAACATTTTAAACTTTAAACTTTAAACAAGTTAAATCAACAAGTTAAATCAACTTAAAAGTACAAGTCATTTTATCTAATTTTATTGTTGTGAGTTGAAATTACTTTTAAGTAGTTTTAAGTTGATTTAACTTAAAATTTTAAGGCAGCTGCTGAACTTAAGTTTTCAGTTGAAACTGGTGAAATCGTTTTACAGTGTAGTAAACCCATAAAAGATTTACATAAGTTTAAAGGGGTGCTATTATGCTTTATCACTTTTTGAACTTTAGCCAGTGTGTGGTGTTTACGTTTGGGCATAAAAAACATCTACAAGGTTACAAATCTCAAAGTCCACTCCAAAGGGACATATTTAGTTTTTAAAAAGTCCCTTTTCAAGAACTACAACGAACAGCTCATTTGAACTACAGCGTTTGTTTTCCGCATGCAATGATGTCACAACGCGGTATCCCGCCTACAGAAATTCAATTTGTTGGCGGGTGGGGGATTCGCTTCTGGGATGCTTCAGCGAGCCGCAGGTCGTTTCAGCTTTAACTAAAGAGTCTGCAAACTGCTCCGGAATCCATGCTGGAGCCGCGCCATTGACGTGCGTTATAGAGGTTTCAAACACACGCAGAGTCGCGGCTGATGTAAACATAAACATTGGCTAATGATCATCAGTGCACGCGTTGAAGCCGCGCCGTAGACGTACAGTGTGTGGACTTTTATTCATCATACAGTGTAGATAGCTTCACAAGCCTTATGGTTTCGGGCAAGTAAATAATAAATACATTAGCACAATAATGATAATATCATGTATCGGCGATCTTGCAGGCTGACGATAGGACCAACAATACTGTAGCGTTTTGTTAACTCACCTTTCATGCATCCTAGGTGTATATGTCTTCCTTCTTTCAGACGAATGCAATCAGAGTTGCATTAAAAATAATCCTAGCTCACCCAAGCTTTAGAACTGAACGGTATAGATGAGTGTTCCTCTCCATCAGTCCGAAACAAGTCGATCCATAAGAAAAAGTGCCTCACATGGCTCCGGGGCGGTCAGTAAAAGCCTCCTTTAGTGATCAGATGTGTTTTTGTAAGAAAAATATCCAGATTTAAAATGTGAGAATCACTTTAATCTAGTTTGCTGCTTTGGGAAGGGGCGCAGCAGGGCGGAACGCGGTCTACGCTGTTTGCCAATCGCAACGCAGTGGGACCGCTGACCAATCACAATACAGTTTGTTTTTCGGAAGGCGGAACCCGGAACTAATTGAGCCGTTTGTGCCAGCCTGGGGAGAAAGCTATTGTAATAATGTAAATTATGTGAAAAATAATGCGTTTTTCGAACCACCAAGCATGACAGCATGTTCAAGTACACCCCAAAAACAAAATAAAGACTTTGTAAAAGAGCATAATAGGACCCCTTTAAAAAATCCACATCATTTTATACATATTTTTTCCATTATTCCATGACGTGAAATGGTTGCACTCAATGAGCTACTGGCACTACCTGTTGCTATTTTTAGCACAACACAAGTATGAAAATAAAATACTGATGTTGACCACAGCTACTGAAAGAGCTTACAGGTGGCGATGGATAAAAGCGTAGATTTCCCCCCAGAAGGAGTCTAAACTAAATAAAATCCACGTTGAGAAACTCAGCGGCTGCAGCATCTTGACAACCGTCAGCATGTTTACATCCTGCCAGGATGGCAACTAGTTTTCTTGTCTCTGTCATTTGTAAGCTCTTTCAGAGACTGTGATGTACTAAAAGCCTCAAAGGCATCAGGGCTAAAGTGGAGAGAACAAAGACGCAGGTCTTTAGGAAGTTTTATTCATCCACAGGCATCTTTCCTCAACTTTTTATCCTCTTCTTATCGCTAAGAAATCAGTGGAGACTTACATTGCTTCTCTTGTTGCCCTTAAACGGAAAATTACATTGTATCAATATTTTATTTTTTCAAGTTGTGTTGCAGTAAAAACAACATGTAGCTCACAGATGCAGCCATTTTACATCATTAAAATAATAGTCCAATAGAAATATACAGGAAATAATTTACGTAATATTAAGCCATACAAGTCCTAATAACCCAGGGTATCCTTTAAAACAGGGTGAAACATTCTCAAAACACTAAACTGCACTGAAAGCGGCCTTATAGCTGCCATTTAGATATTTTTTAAAGAAAACATGAACAAAACCACTCAATAATAAGAAAAACGTATGTTTTGCAATGCAGTCTGGTCTTGGTTCTCTTTGAATAAGTAATTTGCGATACACACTTGACAATGTTCATAAAGCCCAGCGGGGTATTAAGCTGATGTATATATTTGTGTTCTTTCATTTGATCTAGCAGTCTGGTGGTGCTCTGTTCATGTACATGTACCCATGTATATTCATAAAGTCTGATATGCACCATAAGGTTATTATCCATAAATGTCAGCAGATAATTAATTAGTTCTGTCTTCTGGCTGCTCCCTGTGTCTCATTAGCAAAGCATGGACGACTAACTCCATTCATATTCATACCAAAAATATACAGACCTACTCTTTCTCTGTCAGAGTACAACTGGATTTCTGTGTTGACATTGATGCAAGGTCTAACATTTTTCATGTGCTTGTTTTCCCTTTCTTAAAATTCAATTTCTACCTTTGTAACCCCTAAAGTGTGACTATTTGTAGGTCAAACAGTGCCTAGAGATTGTGAAGTGTGAAGTGCACTCATAAATTCAACATTTACTGAACATTTTGGCAATCTTTGGTGCTACAATAAAAAAAAAATATATATATATAAGTGCTACAAAATATATGTAGGCCAGTTGAAACCATTTGGAAATACAGTACATCCAACAAATAAAAAACATAATTTTTTATATCTTTTTCTTTTTCCAGTAGTGCAAAACAGAGCAAAAGCAAGCTTTTGTACATATTGTTTGTTGACATGTTGTCAAAAATAATCTCTCTAATTATTATAAATGAGTGAAAATGTATTCCAGGATTGTAATTACAATGGGGAAGGGAAAAATATTGTAATTGTCACCCTTCATTTGTGATTACTTCTGTAACATGCATCAACATGACAAAAAAACAAGAAACAGCAAGTCTTTAAATGTACACAGGGTATCAAAGTTTAATCATGATTTAGAATGAAAGACTGATTTAAGCTACCCTGGAGGCTTGCTCTATTAGGCCTACATTAAGTCCTATTGTATCTTTATTGCTGTTAAAAACAAGTTTTGCATACTAGACCTTTTGATTCGACCAAGGCAGTTCTGGCTTAAGTACATTTGTCTCACAATACATAAATAAACAAGTGGACATGTGTTGACATAAATCTGATTGCTTGTTCTGATTAAGGGGCAGAGGTTTTCATTATGGCTTCATTATTTGCTGCCCTTCATGTTGATGACATCACACTGAGCTTCTGAATGCATTAGCTCCTGACAGACAGCTTACTTCAATCATACACTCCATTAATGACAACCCCATAGGGCTTATGATTAACAGACACTTACTGACATTTAGAAAGTACCTACCGGGTCTCAGTAAAGAAGATAACAGTGATTTAGGTATTTTTCAAATGAGACACATTTTCTTTGAGGTTTAACCTTTGGAATAAGGAGAATGTAACTGTGGTGCAAAGGCTGCAAAGGTCTCATGTCTCCCATGCAACTGGCCTTGAATGATTCTTTGAATGATATTTATATACAATTGTTTTACTCAGCAAGGACGCATTAAATTGATCAAAAGAGACAGTAAAGACATAACATTAAAAAAAATGATTTCTATTTTATGCTATTTTAAATGCTGAATCCTGAAAAAGTATCATGGTTTCCAAAAAGTTATATATCTAATATAATAATACACCTCCTATAAGCAGCATAGCTGTTTTCAAAATTAATAAGAAATGTTTCTTGAGCACCAAATCAGCATAATATGATTTCTAAAGGACCATGTGAGAGTAAAGACTGGAGTAATGACTGCTGAAAATTCCGCTTTGCATCACAGGAATAAATTACATATATTCAAATAGAAAACAGTTATTTCAAACAGTAAACATATTTTACAATATTATTGTTTTACTGTATTTTTGATCAAATAAATGAAGCCTTGGTGAGCAGAAGAGGCTTTTTTCACAAATAATAAAAAGTCTTACCAACGCTAAATCCTAAATAGAATTAAAGTCAAAAGTTTACATACACCTTGCAGAATCTACAAAATGTTAATTATTCATACAAAATGCATGTACATTTTTATTTAGTTCTGACCTGAATATAATATTTCACATAAAATACATTTCAAGTCCACAAGAGAAAATAATAGTTGAATTTATAAAAATGACCCTGTTCAAAAGTTTACATATACTTAATTCTTAATACTGTGTTGTTGTTATCTGATCCACAGCTGTGTGTTTTTTTGTCTGTTTGTTTAGTGAGAGTCCCTTGTTTGTCCTGAACAGTTAAACTGCCCACTGTTCTTCAGAAAAGTCCTTCAGTCCCGCAGATTATTTGGTTTTTAAGCATTTTTGTGTATTTGAACCCTTTCCAACAAGACTGTATGATTTTGAAATCCATCTTTTGACACTGAGGACAACTGAGGGACTCATATGCAACTGCTAAAGAAGGTTCAAACGCTCACTGAGGATCCAGAAGGAAAAACAGTGCATTAGAGCCAGGGGTGTAAACTTTTAAACGGAATGAGGATATGTACTTTTTTCTTATTTTGTCTAAATATCATAGTTTTTATTTAGTACTGCCCTTCAGAAGCTACAGAAGTCATGTTCCCTAGAAGAAAAAAAATAAGTTAAATTTACCCCGACCTTCAAATTTAAAAAGTTTTCACCCCTGCCTCTTAATGCATGGCTTTTCCTTCTGAAGCATCAGTGAGTGTTTGGACCTTCTGTAATAGTTGCATTTGAGTCCCTCAGTTGTCCTTGGTGTGAAAAGATGGATCGCAAAATCATACAGTTGTTGGAAAAGGTTCAAACAGACAAGAAGCTGAAAAACCAAAGAATTTGTGGGACCTGAAGGATTTTTCTGTAGAACAGCAGGCAGTTTAACTGTTCAGCAGATTCACAGATGTGGACCATTCAGGTAACAACACAGTATTAAGAATCAAGTGTTTGTAAACTTCTGAACAGGGTCATTTTTTATCAATTAAACTATTATTTTCTCTTGTGGACTATATGTCTTTTATATCTTATTCAAGTCAAAATAAAATGCATTTTGTATAATCCCTGTTATTTTGGTAAAATAATTAACGTTTTGCAGATTCTGCAAGGTGTATGTAAACTTTTGACTTCAATTGTATGTTCAACTCGTTTTGAACAACATCAAACATTAACTGCACACATTCAAAACAAGGTTAATCTATTCATCTTTATAGTCTGTTATAAAGGAAATTGCATGAAAACAAATCTATTTAGGGAACAGTATAAATATGCCGCAGCATAATGACAAACTATTGCATAATAGCCTAAATCAAAAGGAATGCATGATTTTAAATAAACATGATTAGATATGATTGAATTTCTTATTTCGTACATATGATCTGATATAATTAAAAATAAAGAGTATGTTCAACTAATAATATACCAAAATGAAATGTAGCTCAATCAGTTTCTTGCAACAAAAAAAAAAGTACAATCAAGAGGCCATTTCATGTTGGAACAATTTTTTTAGTTTGATCTAATAAATCAAAATTAGTTTTAATGATGATCAGAAGGTTAAGGTGAGACCTACAAAGACGAAAGAGAATGAGAAGCACCTCTCCCATCTGTTTGAGCGAGCTGTGTTCTGGCTGTGTCTGAGATGCTCATCCTCACAGCCTGTGAGGCATTAACCGCACAGAGCCCTTGACACGCCTCTCCATCTCTTTAATTATTAAGCATTTATCTCAGTATGTCCCTCAGGCGCGCCTTATCGCAGGTGAGGAGGTGCACCAAGCAACCCATGGCATCATGGGAGATTCTGAGAGCGGGCAGATTAGGAAGGAGGAGCACCTGCCAACAGGCTTACTGCAGGATTTGCTCACTGAGGTCTGTAACACTTCACATGTTCGCTGCTTTAGGAGTAAATCCAGGTGTGTGCATGAAAGTTTTTTTGTGCACACATGCATGCTTTTATGAGAAAGGAAATTTTATGATAAAGACTGGCTCACGATCATTCAGGAAGTCACACACCCTTGCTTTATTATCTAAAGTGAGATGCCCTAAAAATGGTGGCTGATTTCATAGGATGATTCTGGTTGTGAGCAGATTACACAAGGCTTTCTGCAGCCCTCAGTCTTAGCCAGGGATTTGTTCGCAGAGCATGGTGTTCTGGTCTAGCATTCTACGTCAAAAGTTTCTATTAATATGAGCATGAGAGCTTGTCTTTGTGGGTGTTTCTCAAAAAAAAAAAAAAAAAAAAAAAAAGGACTGTGAGGAAAATAAATCATGCATGCTTGTTATTTTAGATAAGTTACTCTTTCAGTTATGAGTGACAAATTAAGTTAAATATCCCCATAAATCTCTCCAAACGGATCAATTTCAAGCCGAACAAACGCTGTGACCATAAACGGATAAAATCTGGCCATATAAAACGTGATTTATGTAGTCAGTAGGTGAGGAATACATTAAGTAAATGCTGGGTCAAAAAAGGTTATTGTTAAATCATATCATTCATATATTTGAATCACCTCTAATACATAATAAAAATAGCAATATAGGTGATGTAGTAGCTTCCACCCAGTAAACCCCTCAAAGGTTTTATCATTATTGCTATCATCCGTCATTATGTTTAGTCATTCACACTGGGTCCCACTGATAGTAATAAGTCCTTTTGTCATAGAGCTGCAAAAATGGAACAAACAACTTGCTTGTTTTTTTTTTTATTTTACAAAGTCATTGTGCTGTCATTTTATAGCCTGCTTTGTCAGTTAAAAGCTACAACGTTGCTTACAATAACAGAATTTATTCAAAATGACAGTTTTCTTAAATGGCTGTAAAAATCAATTATAAATGTAATTAGGCACAGGTATTCATTTGTTTCCTTTGTAAGCTAATTACATTAGGCTAGAATGTAATTAGAGCAAAAGCAAGCCCATTTAAAACAGCAGTAAAAGCAGAGCGGATGTTTGTAGCCGTATGGTATTTACTCAGCGCTATGTCCAGGCTGTTATCGAGAACTCCCTTAAGGCATGTCTGTGGTTGAAACGCATTAACAACAGAAGCAATAACGACAGTTTCAGCTAAAGAGAAACACAATACAAATAAACATTGTAATCTAGCTCTAATTCCCCGGCTGCCACTGAGAGCGAAGGGAATAGGAAGGCGATATCTTGACAGTTGTCTTGAAATTAACCAAAACAATTGTAGGGAATGGTTCCTAATTCACTGTTTAAGAAGCTACAGGATCATTTGAAACCACAGAAGTTTTTAAAGCTCTCCAACTGATGCCAATTTGAGTCTATTAACTGTTTGCTGAAACTTTGAACAATATTGTATTGGGGGAAAATGTCAAAGTCAGCCAGTGGGAAGGTTAAGCTGATAGGCCTGAGCACAAAGTGAGTAATGAAAAAACACATACCGGATCACAAATGGCCTCCTTATTGAACTTTTGATTCCTTTGATGCCCATTGACTACATAGTGTTTCCACGACATCAATCGGCCATATTGGCGGCACTGAACATAATGCGACTGAACCAAATGGAACTCGCTAATTTTGTTGAACATTGCTGCTGAAAATGCTAAATTATTGCAATGTTTTGGGCTGTACTAAATGGTCAGACCAAGATAAACATTGGGAGTATTATAGACTGCTAAACGTTATAACAAATCAAGGAAAAGAGTGCAAAAAACTGTCTGAGGAAAGAAGGCAGTTGTGGTTTGCCAAACTGAACCAGAATTTCTAAGGCAAGAACCTTGATAACATCCATGTTTGTTCTTATAATCTTCAGTCAGGTAGTTGAAATATTAGGCTAATATCTTAATTATACTGCTTGTATGTATCTTTACCACTTATTAACTTTAGTTTGTCAAAGTATTGCACCCTTTCCTGCTTACTAAGTCCTGCTCTACATTTGCCATAAAATAGCCTTTAAAACCCCCCACATGACAAAAACATACATTTCTGCCAACAAATGGTCCTACTTTTTGGACTTTTGATTCCATTGATGCCCATTGACTATAGAGTGTTTTCACAACACGTCATCAATCGGCCATATTTGCGGCACTGAATGTAAACCAGTCCCTCCAGAAAAACGCGATTATGCGATCGCATGATTCCATGCATAATCAGCCAAAGTCCGCATATTTATGCGGGGGACGCATTTTTTCAAATACGCCGCACTTTTGCCGCATAAATTGCAGATTTCCGCGCGCAAAATATGCGGGCTTGCATGATTTCATAATCCCATTTCCGTTTGGGTCTTTGTCTTCGTTCTTTCGAGTACTATTGTGGTCACGCGTTGCCGCGACGTTCTGTCTTGCCTCACTTCATTTTCGCCTGCCTGACCAGTCCACATCAAGTGAACTGGACATCGGGAGATTGTGAGACCCAAATATTAATCCGTGTGGCCGTTTGGCCATCCCCGCACTGTTTCAACTGGAGGACTGTGTTTGTGGGGTTCGTATGGTACCATTAGATTGTTGTGTGGATGAAATTATAAGTTGATGTGAGTGGTTTGAGTGTGGTCTGTTTGTTTATTGTTGGAAGCGTGTGCGAGTGTGTATATGTACGAGTGTGTGTGAGCGTGAGAAATCGGTACTAAGGGTTGTGAGTTTGCGTGATCTTATGGATACGGAGTAAATTTTGTTGTGTGTATATTGTTGATGGACCAGGTGTAATGTGATTGCATCTGTTATTTTGTTGCTTTTCTATTTTTGTTGATCAATTTTTCTTTTTTTGTGTGTTTATTCATTTGATTTGATTTGATTTATGGTCATTTGATTTTTTTTTTCTTTTTTTTTCGTGTTTAGTTGATTTTGACTTATGACTATTTGATTGTATTCTTTTGTGTGTGTGTGTGTGTGTGTGTGTGTGTGTGTGTGTGTGTGTGTGTGTGTGTGTGTGTGTGTGTGTGTTTATTGATTTGTGTCAATTTGATGTTGATTTTGTTAATTTTGTTGGACGGGCTAAGGAGTGCTGACCACTCTAGATCCATGTTAATGGGTTCACTGAGTGATTTTGTTCTTCTGATTTTTACACGTGTCATCTGAATACACGTGTGTTTGTGGTGAAATGAGTACATTAGTGTACGTTTGAAGTGCGTAGTGAAGTGGAATTGGGGTAGGTTGGTTATTTCTCCTTGCCATCTGATGTGTTACTTTTGATTTGTCTAATTTGTTTATTTTTTTTGTTTTGATTTGGAAGCCATATTAACCCCTTGTGTCCTAAATTGTGTCTGTGTGTTTAGCTTTTATCCCAGTAATAATAAAATATTGTATCTTTTTTTCTATATTCACGTCTCTGCTCTATTCTTGTGGGAACAGACCTGGGTGTCTTTGACCATTATTTCCCTGGGAGAGATTCCCAGGGTGGAGTAGTCGATGTTATAATTATAATTGAGTCCAGAATAACGAAATTCACTCCTTACGGTGCTACATCTGGCAATAAGGGTGTTGGGGGAATCACTTTTTTCTCTCTTTTTCACCAAACCGCAGTTTTTGCAAGTTCCCGCAGTTTTTGCAAGTTCCCGCAATTTTATCGCATAAAATTGCATAAATATCCTGCATATTCAATCGCATTTTTTAAGAAAACGTGCCGCATAATCAAGGATTTTTGCCCGCAACAATCACAAAAAAACGCCGCGTTTTTCTGGAGGGACTGGTAAACAATGCCGCTTAAACAAATGGAAATTATGATTTTTTTTCCTGATTATTCCTGCTGAAAATGGTCAATTATTGTCATGTTTTGGGCTGTACTAATCGGTCAGACTGGGAAAAACAAAAAGACTACCAAAAGTGGT
>NC_133368.1:35847195-35912130 GCF_049309525.1 Garra rufa | reverse complement strand
AAATTGCTTGTAAAAGCGCCATGTGCATTTTACTTTCACTTTTAAATTAGGGGCATTAGCGTAACAAACTTTTATTAACAAAACCAAAACAATACACTATGTTATATGCCTAATATAAAATAACAAATAAATTACACAGTTTAAATAGGTATACAAAATGAAAAAGAAAGCCTGGAGGCACGGCATACACCTTTATGTATATATATATATATATATATATATATATATATATATATATATATATATATATAAAAACACAGTTTAAATAAATAAACTATGGACAAGTGACGAAACCGGTGTTGCAGACTCACACCAGTTTCACAGTCACACCAGCTATCGCAGCAAGCCTATTATGCACGTAACGCAATTTTATTCTCTGTATGTCCTGTACATGTGGCAGAACTGACAGTAAAGCTGACTTTGACTTTAAAGGTGTTTGTGGTTGGTCAAACTGAACCAGAATTTCCAGGGCAAGAATCGTGACAACATTTGTGTTTGTTCTTATCATTTTTTGTCAGGTAGGAGCAGTGGTGTAGTGGTGCCTGGAGAAGTGGGTATACGCTTTATTTTATAAACACCCACGTCCCCCCCCCCCCCCCCCCCATGTAAACCACGTGGGCTCAGAGTACAATTTTTGTCCACATTACTTTCACACTGGTCTAGTAAAAATATGTGGCTTTGTTTCATATTTACAGTGTATACGTTTTTCATTATTTACCTAAAAAGAAAGGAAGTGAAATGTGACAACATGCCCCGTAGGTGGGGTACATTGTAACATTTGAGGGGCACATTGTAACACGACCATATGACAGCTTAAAATGTTATCTGATCGAATGAAAAAATATACACAACAAACTCAAATATTTTGTCAATAAAATACATGTTAACTTTTTCAAATAAAGTAATGATGTTTAAAAAAAGTCAAATTTTGCGTTTGACAATGAACACATTCGCAACCATGCTTTGAACGGCCCTGATCGCAACACACAGCTGTACAGTAGTTCAAAATAATGTGGACAAATTGATGAAACACATTTAGACATTCAGAAAAACACTCCCCTCCCTCCACACTCAGCTCTCATAGAACACCACACACATAAACCAGCCAAAATGCTTTACATTTCTTGAAATAATAACATCTGAACATTAAACATTGATTGTCAGCCTTTATTCACCTGTTTCTTGTGGTTTCTCATACAAATCCATAAAAGTAATTAGTGTAAATTACATCGCTAATGTCATAGAATAGCATAGATTAATAACAGCGGGGCATATTGTCACATACTGTTAAAACGTTCCCCATCTGCGCGACTGGAATATAATAGGGGTTAGTGTCTTCTGGTGGTTTGCTTGCGAAACTGATAAATAACGAATTGGAGATTAAAATAATAGCATATTTGTCTCATTTTAAATGAATACTTAAAACTGAATTGAAAAGTGTACTGTTATAGTGTTCGTTTATTAAATGCAAGTTAAATTACAGTCGTTTTGTATGTGTAAATGGTGAGTTCTGTGTTGTCCAATCAGATGCTGTTACGTAATCACGTAGGGATTAGTTCGCTGTTTTGTTTATATTAGCCAGACGCCAGTATGCTCGCAGGCTCCGATGCTGATGGAAACCCATTTGCACTGGGCAAGAGCATTAATCCCGCTGTTGTAAGTCATATTTTACAAAGTAAAGTTCCTGAAACGGAATAACGTTGTTGTGTTTTGTCCTTCACGCCTCCACGAACATTAAACAACCGGGAGCACAACAGTACTTTAGCCAGAAATTTACTTTTACTATGATAAAATAAATATTCAGCGATATCTTCAAAAGGCTTTTAAATTTTGGCGTGCTTTTTTCTCTCCATATGCTGCTATGGCAAGTTGGAAATTTGGTTAAGCTAGCATGTGTGGAAATATTTAACCCTCTGGGGTTCTTCGGTCACTTTTGACCGGAATTTTTTAAATAAATTTTTTTTAAAAATCGTAGCTTCATCGGAATGGTATGAAACCTGGTGACTTTTATGGTACTTGGTATATGAACACACAAAAAAATTGGGGACAGGATTGGAAAAGTCTAAGTGGTTGTAAAAAAAATAGTCACACTCGGGGTCTTCGGGTCAAAATGACCGGCCATAGGAAATGAATGGGAAATTGGCAAAAATATGAAAATACAGAGTTTTTTTGTGCATACAATCTACAAATCAGCCACAATCCAGAAAAAAAGCACACAACTGTGAAGGGGTGACTCTCTAAAACATCAAGAGTGCAAAACACTACAATACACTCACACACACACACACACACACACACACACACACACACACACACACACTTATACACACAAAAACACACGCACACACAAATGAATGTGTGTCATTTCAAAAGCTAATTTTGGGAAATGTGTGAAATAGAGGCAATCAATGTAAGAAATAAAGCACACAGCAATGAAAGCATGAGACTGTAAGCCATCAGAGTTCCAAAATAGACACACAGACACACACACACACACACACACACACACACACACACACACACACACACACACACACACACACACACACACACACACACACACACACACACACACACACACACACACACACAGGGAAATATGAGATTGGTGAGACTGTAACAGAGGAATGTGAGACTATGAATCAAATAAAAGGGAGACATTGGATCCAAAATCCAAAAGTCACACACCATGTCACACACACACACACACACACACACACACACACACACACACACACACACACACACACACACACACACACACACACACACACACACACACACACACACACACGGAAAAAAGATTTCAAAACAAGCATCATTTGCTCAAAGTGCTATATGGAGACACTCTGTTGTGATTTGTCACAACCTGATCTGTAATCACAATTAGTATGTAAATAATATGATATTTAAAACAAACTTTTTTTTCCTCTATTTTTTTATTTACTATTTGACAATTGTTATACTTTTCTGTTATTTTAGATTTATGTTCATAATTTCTGTTGCCTTTTGAATAAGAGTTACTGTTCATTGAATATGTAAAAAAAGAATGCACATAAAATGTAAATAGGGTTAGGATGATATTTAAAATATTTTTATTTCTCTATTTTCCATTTAATGTTTGATAATTATACTTTTGCTGTTATTTTGTTGCCCATGCTGTTGCTGTTCATAATTCCTGTGCTAAATAAGAGTTATTGTTTATTGAATTTTACAAAAAATTATTTAAATCAAAATGTTCATTATAAAAAGGTTACAAAATAAAAAAAATGGTATGACTGAAAGAACGGCATTTTTATTCAGTTAGAATTAAAACAATGGGTAACAAAATGCTTTCCATTGTTTCTCTTTCTAATGCAATGTTCTGGTTTGACTGTATTATAAAGTAAAACTGGCACTTCAAATTACCAGTTAAACCAATCAAACAAACAAAAAACTTGGCAAATAATAAAAAAATAGTCTTTGATAATCTAATTTTATATAATAAAATCCACAACCTGAAAAGGCATTGGCAAATATGTGCAAAAACAACTAGAATTCACAAATCCTTCTATAGAGAGCATTACATCCATCTAGTGGTTAAAATAGGATATTGCCTGGTAATTATGCTCACTACGCCACCAGATGGCACAAATCCGACTTCAAAAAATTATTTTCTATAGGCCAGGTATCTACTTTAAACTAAAATACAGCATTAATTAAAAAAGAATAAAAATTATATATATTTAAAAAAATTCTATTATATTCAATGGCAAAAAATAGATCATAATTGTAGCATAAATATTAATTATTATCATAAAATTCTGTCAAAACACGACAGAAAAAAAGAAAAAATATTATTGAACAAAAATACATTTGATTGATTTTACTGAAAAAAAAGGAAATAATGATTTCAGGGCTCCGGTCACTTTTGACCGTGAGGGCCCTGAGTGTGACTGGTCGGGGAAGAACCCCAGAGGGTTAAACCACAAGTGTTAAAACTAACCCCGCGTTAGTTTGTGCCCCGCGCTACACTACTGGGGTGCGGGAGATGGAGCTGGCAATCAAAAAGCAAGCCGACGCCACGGTCCTGACTGCAGCATCACTGTCTTTATTGGGTGTTCTTAGTGAATATTTGCATTTATTCACATATGACTGGATGTTGTGGACTCTCATGATTTTGGCTAATGCAGGACACTAATAGTGCACATTAGAGGGGATTTAGAAGTGGGTATACGCAAATCCGCCTGATAAAGAAGTGGGTATACGCCGTATACCTGCGTATACCCTCCACTACCCCACTGGGTAGGAGAAATATTAGACTAAAATCTTAATTAATACTGTTTGTATGTGCTATCTTTACCACCTATTAACTTCAGTTTGTCAAAATATCACACACTTTCCTTTTTATTAAGTCCTTCTCTATAAGATTTAGCAGCTTCCACACATTGTTTCGTGGTTTAAACAGCATAATTTAATAGAACAACGTATTCAGTAGCACCTTAGCCATGCAATCCATGCTGTTGTTTACACCCAAGTATTTCCAATACTTCCACGCATCCGGTAACCTTATCTATCCAAACCGTGACTTAGGTACAAACCCTCTATTGTGTAGCGATTCGTGAAGCACAGCTCACAGCATTTCTGCTGGTCAACATGGCAAATGTGCATGACCAACGTGAAACTTGTGAAATCTGAATGAACTTACATGAAATGTCCGATCACCATTGTCGTAGCCAGCTTTGAGTTCACCGAAGTCCGGACCTCGGTAAATTTCCATGCTCAAAAATATAATTTGTTCTCTGAATGACTAATTTGCTGTGTAAAACTCCTCACACGAGAGTCTGCTTGTATTATTAAGTATAGACAGTTTGTTTATCGTCCGTGGTATGCAACTGATCGTTGCGAGACGCTGGAAGTGAAAGAGGCTTGAGTTGTGAGTGACTGCGCGGGCGCAGCCTCCGACGTGTTGCCAGATCCAGCTATTATAGCGTCTTTTATACTTAATTTAATACTTTGACAAGTTAATAAAGTGGGAAGTCGCAGTTTAGAGTTAGCAATGTATTTATCTTTTTTATTTGCAGAAGGTTTGAACTTATTTCGGTTTATTTTTTATTTACATTTCGGTTTTGATATGTTTTCATCGCAATATCTGGCAACACTGCATAGCTGGCACTTTAACGAACAGTACTCAAAAAGCCCACGGACAAATTATTGCTGAGAGGACACCACATTCGGTAAGGCAAACGCAAAAATACATCATGATATTATTAGTAAACAGGAATGAGTGCAATATTTTGACAAACTAAAGTTAATAGGTGGTAAAGATACATCCGAGCAGTATTATAATTAAGTTATTAGCCTAATATTTCACCTACCTGACTGGAAATTATAAGAAAAAAAAAAAAAAAAAAGATTCTTGCCCTGGAAATCCTGGTTCAATTTGACCAACCACAAACACCTTTTGTTCCACAGACAGTTTTTTTGCACTCTTCTCCTTGATTAGTTAACTTTTGGCAGTCAATAATATTCAAATGTTTTTCCTGGTCCAACTGATTAGTACAGCCCAAAACATGACAATAATTGATCATTTTCAGCAGTAATGATCAGCAAAATATGCAAGTTTTGTTCCGTTCAGTGCCGCCAAAATGGAGTATTGATGACTTGTTGTGAAAACACTATAGTAAAGTAATAACAAATTTTGATGGAACAAATATGGTATAATTTTAACAATGTTCATGCCTCCAAAACAGAGAAAACCCCTTTCACAAACATCTACATGTCTGTCTCTTTTAAAGTGTTTAGTGTATATAATGAATTGTATTTGTAGGAGCTATTAGTACAATTCCTAACCCCACCTCTACTGAAATGACTGAATCCTGCTAATGGAAGCTCACAGAACAACAGAAAATGTGATTGAATTTTAAGATGTGTTGTTTTTTTTTTATTGTAAAATGTTATCCCTTATTCGCTTAGCTATCTGTGTGGGCGTAGCATTTTGCTGAAGGCCACACAATTTTTTTGACTGTGGTGGAAACTGTAACCTTTCCAGGTTTCAGTGTTTGCGCAAGTAGTGAACTGAACTAGATTTTGAAGTGACTTGCATAACCTGGGGGCTAGTAAAAAAAAGCAAATGTCTCAGTTTTAACCACAAAACGTCACATATGCGCTTGCATAGGGTTGGCTGGATTTAAAGACGCTCTGGGCTGAACTTCGTTTTATCTGCTCATTCATCATATCAGACCCATTTAGGAAAGCCTGAGAGGGTTGAATGAATCATTATGGAAAGCGCAGTCTGCACCCTCAAAACTGTTCTCAGTTGGGCAGCCATTATCTACAGTGTTCACCCTGATTACAGACCATGTGTGTTCAGTGGACAGCCAAGGCCAAGGACACTAATGCCCGGGTGAGTCTGTACTTGCTCTTCAGTACTTACACTTCAAGGTGCAGCACACAGCGGGGACCCCAAAGGAAACGTGGATGGTTTCTTTCAAATGTGGTCAGCCGTGTGAGTTCCACTCTGGTTCTCCATTTCCACAGGTCACCGGATCCAGGACAAGGACAAGAACCTTTAAGGACCATTGAATCTCAACTACATTCTTTCCCCAAACCACATATCCAATGGCTGTGTTCCAAAACTTAAGCATTCTTGCTGTCTAATGCCCACACAGGCAATATGCTAACTGAAGCGGACCCTCACAAATGACTTATTAGGGATGGTCTACACAACAGAAACTCACATAGTGCGTCAAACAAACAGCACTTAAGACAAAGTTTATAAGAGATTCAACACATGAACAATTTTGGTCATTTGTTAATTAAAAAAAGCTGAAATAAAATAATATATAAATATTAGATAAAAAAAAAACGTACACAAAAATATATATTATATTATACAAATATGTTTAAGCTGAAATACTAAAATCGATAGATAGATAGACGGACAGATAGATAAAAAAATAAATAAATTACAATAAATCAACTTGGTGCAAATACAAAAAAGAAAAGAAAAAACATTGACAAAAGCAAACAAAATTACTAAACTTTCTAAACTAAAATTATAAACCGAAAATATAAAAATAAAACCTAATTCAAAATAAATACTGTTTTTATTTTATTTTTTATAAACAAATAAATAAATTAATAAATATGTTTTTTACAGGTGCAAAAAAAACAAAAAAAACAAACAAAAACGAATTGACAAAAGTAAACAAAATTACTAAAATGTCATCTAAAATTATAACAGAAAATATAAAAATAAAATCTAATTCAAAATAAATACTATAATAGTACATAAATAGTAATAAAATAGCACTGATTTGTACATACAAATAATGTGTATTTTTATTTTATAATAAAAATAAATAAAAATATATTTTTTACATGTGCAAATAAAAAAATGAATAAAACTGACAAAAGCAAATAAAATTACTAAAACTTCAGCTAAAATTATAAACTGAAAATATATATAAAAAAATTCTGAATAAATACTATAATAATACATAAATAGTACTAAAATAGCACTGCATTTATTTATTTTGATAAATAAGTAAATGTTTTTACAGGTGCAAAAAAACAAACAAAAAATGAATTGACAAAAGCAAACAAAATTACTAAAATGTCAGCTAAAATTAGAAACTGAAAATATAAAAATAGTACTAAAATAGCACTGTGTTGTAAACACAAATAATGTATTTTTTTATTTTATAATAATAAATAAAAATAAACAGACAAAATTACAAAAATGTCAGCTAAAATTATAACCTGAAAATGTAAAAATAGTACATAAATAGTACTAAAATAGCAGGAAATTCCTTCATATTATTATGATTATTATTTACTTACAGTCAAGGATGAATGCAATGCTTTAGAACAGAGGTCTCAAACTCAATTCCTGGAGGGCCGCAGCTCTGCAGAGTTTAGCTCCAACCAGCTGCAACTCACACTTGCTTGGAAGTTTCTAGTAATCCTGAAGACCTTGATTTGCTGGATCAGGTGTGTTTGATTATGGTTGGAGCTAAACTGTGTAGAGCTGTGGCCCTCCAGGAATTGAGTTTGAGTCCAGTGCTTTAGAAGCTATCCAAAAGATGTCCTCTCGTGAAGCTTTAAAATACTGCCTGTTGACAGCTCGTTTGGTTTTGGAACACAGCTTTTTCTTGTTGCCATCAAAGACTATGAAAAGCAATCTGTAACACAAATGCGTGCTATATGCTTAAAAAGCAGAGTCCAAATAGCTTAAACTTTTATTTTGGGACACTTTTATTTACAGAAGAAAAATTACACTGGATTACAAGAATTCCACAAGTACAGTTGGGCTTATGGAGTGCTCCCTTTAGTCTGCTGAAAAGAAATGGGCAACATTCCACAATGTTCTATTGCGCTGAATGTGGAGACCCATTGTGTATAAAACACAATGCTGAAATAATGCAAAAATCTTTTTTGTTTTGGAGAAATTTGTTGGCCCAAACCAAAGTGAACATGAACATGGATCTCAAGACTTAATACTCAAACTCTGACTGGTAAAATGAGCATGCGTCTAAGCATTTGTGACATTCCCATCCTTATTATTGCACCCTGCAGATCCCTGATTCCTCATATAACCAAAGCTTTATCTCTCAAAGGATTTGGTTTGCAAAACAGCTCATTTTATAGCTCTACCTCTGTGATGCATCTGAACCCATCTTCCTGGGCATCTGCCCTTCTTTAGCTCATGATAACCATCAGTCAGTTGGACAGAATATCTTTTTTGAAAGATAGCCAATTTTGATACACATAATTCATAATCAGTTATGTGTGACACTAAGACAGAAACTGGAATGAATTTTCATTTGTGAAACGTTCCAAAGAAATAACAAGTATATTTACATTGGTGTACTTGAATAGGTATTTATAACGCTTCCTTATATTCACGTGAGACTTCGCAATCTCTGCTTTCTTTACACGTCACGCTCTCTTTCTACACTCCATGCTCGCTAATACACACATCCAACACATCCATGCTCAGATGCACCCACTTACAAACTTTCACACACTTCCGAAGGAAATGCACTCTTTTTTTGTTTCCGAAATATCTTGACATGAAAGTATGACTATGCTCCTTTGATTCTGATGAAACAATAGCGTTGAAAACACTGACATATTTTCATCCACAAAAACACTTGTAATCTATGAGAAATTCATCGTTCAAGCCGAAGAGTTGGGCATGTGTCAGCTCTCAATACCGGGGCCACCCATGGACCATGTACTCAGTTTGAGGTCAAGTGTGGTCGATCCTCGCTTTGCTACTAAGCATTCGTATTTTCTTTGCATTTTGGGCGAGACATATAGTGGCAAGAAGGCAAGAAAATAAACACATTACCCAAACAGTTATCCAAAACTACAACACAGACTGCAAAAGGAGGTGAGGGATTTCCAAGTGTACTGTATCATTTCGAGTGATATGACGCCATAAAAAGCAATGTTTGCTCAACCACACTGGAAAAGTGCAACAGCCGGATCCCAAAGAAAGAGAGAATGAGAGAGCAAGAGAAAACATGAAACTTACGGCGTAAACCCAACCTCTTCAAGTAACAAAGAATCAGACTCAAAGCAACAGCAAAGCCTTGAAAAATAAAAAACGGAAAAAACAAAAAAAACCAAAACAAGCAAGAACAAGCACAAATAAACAGGAGCCTGTCTGTTGAGCGGCAACCTCCGAAAAATGTTTCACAAAGCAGTTATCGCGTGGCCTCTTCTGATACCCGACGACGAGTCTCTAACAAAGGATCTTACAATTGGTTGGCGTGTTCTTGCTTGTATTCTCATTAGTTTGCTTGCTATTGGTCTCCGGGTGGCTCACTTTGCATGTTCTTTTAGAGGATAGCAGGGCCTCCATTACGCTTTACTGTCCTCCTGTGTCATGTGTAGGCTGTTGTCACCGTGAACTTTGATCTCGATCGTGTCTGGCTTCAGCGTCTCCTTGCCGTTTTCCTCTTTTAGTGGCAATTTCCTGTGGAAAAAAGGTGCACAGTGGTCAGTTTGACAGGTTTGACAAAAACACATTTTCAATTAACAACTGGATACTGTGGGTCCCATGAGGTGAAAATTGAGACTTAGGGTGCTTTTTGCAGACCAGAGTCCATTTGTCACCACAGGTCGGTTTGTTTGGTTGGTTTTATGAACTTTTGTACTATTGAAAATGCCTGAAAATGAGGTTTGGGCTCAGGTTTGTACCAAGCACTGAACTATTGGAATGAATATCTACAGTAAATGTATATATTTTACAATGTAATTTAATCCTGCGATAGCAAATCTACAATTTCAGCAGCCATTCAGTCTTCAAGGTCACACGATCCTTCAAAAATCATTCTAATATGCTGATTTGATAATTAAGAAAACTTTTCTTATTAATAACAATGTTGAAAATGGTTGTTCACCATGATACATTTTATGCATGATACTTTTGCATATTTGAACCCTTTCCAGCAGTGACTCTATGATTTTGAGATCCATTTTTTTAAACTGAGGACAGTTGAAGGACTCAAACACAATGATTAAAAAAAGGGGGGGGGGGGGGGGGGGGGATGAACAGGATGAAGATGTCCGAATTTTTCTTATTTTGTTGAAATATCTTTTTTTTCCATTTAGTACTGCCCTTCAGAAGCAACAAAAGATACTTTTATGTTTTCTGGAAGACAAATGAAGTACAATTTACCTTGATCCTCAAATAAAAAAAAATAAAAATCACCCCTCGGCTCTTAATGCATTCCTTCTGGAGCATCGGTGAATGTTTCAGCCTTTTTTAAATACTTTGATATTGAGTCCCTCAGTTGTCCTCAGTGTGAAAAGATGGATCTCAAAATCATACAGCCACTGCTGGAAAGGGTTCAAATAATGCAAAAGATGCTGGAAAACTGAAGAATATGCAGGACCGGGAGGATTCAGAACAAACAAGGGACTAATGGACAACCATCACAAAACAAAGCAAAAAAAAAAAAAAAACAGTCATAGATCATCCAGGTAATAACACAAAGTATTAAGAACCAAGGATTCCCAAACCTTTAAATAGGGTTATTTTAATAATTTCAGCTATTTATCTAAAAAAAATAACATGCACTTTATATGATCAGCTTGTTGAAATTAAAGGTACATCTCTGCATCTGTGACCAGTGTTTACCGAGGTCTGATGACTGATGATCCGAAAATGAACATCAGTTCATAAATACTTATACTTGGCTTAAAAAATAAAATAGCCTAGTAATTACATAGTTAATGTAAAAATACAATATATAATTTTATTCTGGTAGTGTAATTATTTTACCAAAAAAAGTGACTGGAACATGAATTTACATTTAATAAAAAAAAAGCACTGCACACCATTGTTATCAGTGAATCTTATTTCTAAGAAAAGAAGTTTGTCTTTGCAATCTTCAACTAAAAATTTTATAGCTTTAATGTGTTAATTCTCAGCTCAACTCACCTGCTTTTTCAACTCCTTCCCATGAAAGACTGTTTAAAAAAAAAAAAACCTTTCTCACAATCCAACCAATTCTCAAAGAAAAAAAAAATCAATCCCTGTTTCTACTCTGTTTCATTCGGGAATCACATTATGGATGTAAAAGTACATTTTAAGTCGACTCTAATGTCACCCTGGCTTATAAATGTATGTTTTTCATGGGTTATTTGTGTGATCCTCTTGGGTCACATAGTGAGCACTGTGACGCCCGGTCACGTCTGCGTGTTATCTCAAAAACCCCAGTGTGGCTCTTCATCACATGACATTGGAAAGGAACCAGACTCTGTTCAGTGGGATCATCATCACTCTAATAGCATTATTAAAGCCTAGGCCTGGGCTTCTGGGAAGGTACAGAGCGCATATCAGATGAACGCCACAGTCTATGTGCTAGAACATCAAAGCCGTGCTGCTTGTTATCGGAGCTGAAGACAATCACAGCCCTTAATCTCTTTGAACTTTTAACCAAGAAAACCTGGCAGGAGTTTTTCCAGCTGGGAAAGATTCAGACTGGCACTGCATAACTACAGATCAGTCACCCTGCAAACCAAAGGACAAAGTCTACTGTAGAAAAGTGTCAAGAACCATGAAGACACTGACTAGGGTCAAAACACATACTATTCAACTCAAAAAGCAATAAACCACAGATTGCATAAGTCAAACAAGTTATTCATACTTGATAAGTCTATACAGTAAATACTTCTTTGACGCACATGGTCCATAAATAAATATTGATTAATTGCTACTGTATGACTGTTGCTCTGTCACATCCGGCCACTTTCTGGTTAACTTGAGGACTTTGTAGCTTGTCTTGTTGTCAACTGATGACAAATTGTTACAGCCAGTGTAAGGCAATATTACTTTTATGTTGCTTTCAGTGTAAGATAAAGTTTTTGTGGTACTCATTATAAAAATTAACTAATGATATTATATAATTTATGTGACACGTTATTTCCTCTTAACTGATATCTGACCGAGTCTCTCATTTGAGAATGGTTTACAAAAAAAAAAAAACTATTTCAGTTTTCTACTTTAAAATGTTACATTTATTGCAATGCATGTTTCTTTGTAAGTGTAAATTATTTCTACAACAATTTTTTTGGAGTGGAAATGATTGCCAGCTTTTTTATTTTTTTACATTAAATATTGAATTTCAATACTTATATTTACACTGCTGTTCAAAAGCTTGGGATCAGTAAGTTTTTTTAAAAGAAGTTTCTTATGCTTATCAAGGCTCCATTTATTTGATCTAAAATACAGAAAAAGCAATAGAAATAATCGTTTTCTATTATACTGTAAAATATGATTTATTCATGTGATGCAATGCAGAATATTATTATTTCAGTCTTCATTGTCACATGATTCCTCAGAAATCATTCTGATATGCTGATTTATTATCAATGTTGAAAACATTTGTGCTACTTAATATTTTTTTTGAAACCTGTGAAACTATTTTTTGGATTCTTAAAAACGTTAAAAAGAACAGCACTTTCTTTTTTTAACAGAAAATGAATACTTTTATTCAGCAAGAAAGTGTTTAAATGTATTATTTATCAAAGAATCCTTAAAAAAGTATCACAGGTTCCAAAAAATATTAAGCAGCACAACTGTTTCCAACTTTCATAATAAATCAGCATATTAGAATGATTTCTGAAGGATCATGTGACACTGAAGACTGGAGTAATGATGCTGAAAATTCAGCTTTGCATTAGGGGAAAAAATATATATTTTAAAGTATATTCAAATACAAAACGGGTATTATAAATTGTAACAATATTTCACAATATTACAGTTTTTCTTTATTTTTGATCAAATATATGCAGCCTTGATGAGCAGAAGAGATTTCTTTAAAAAAACATTAAAAATCTTACCAATCCCAAACTTTTGAAAAGCAATGTACATGGGAATTAAAGCCAGGAAACAAATGTATCATGTACCTGAACATTACATTTTTATATTTTTGACATTTTTAATTTTATCCATCACTGCTCTAAGGTGTCACCCAATTTAGTATTTTGAAGATTTTAACATATTAAATGAAACATTAAACTGAATTTGTCATTAAATAAATTAACTTACAGTTGAGGCCAAAAGTTTACACCCCCCTTTCATCCCCTGCAAAATGTTAATTACTTTACCAAAATAAGAGGGATCATACAAAATGCATTATTGTTTATTTAGTACTGACCTGAAAGCTATATTTCATTAAAAAGATATTTACATATAGTCCACATGAGAAAATAATGGTTGAATTTATAAAAATGACCCCGTTCAAAAGTTTACATCCCCTTAATTCTTAATACTGTGTTCTTACCTGAATGATCCATAGCTTTTAGTGATAGTTGTTTATGAGAGCCTTATTTGTCCTGAACAGTTAAACTGCCCACTGTTCTTTAGAAAAATCTTTCAGGTCCCACAAATTCTTTGGTTTTCCAGCATTTTTGTGTATTTGAACCATTTCCAGCTGTATGATTTTGAGATCCATCTTTTCACACTGAGGACAACTGAATGACTCATATGCAACTATTACAGAAGGTTCAAATGCTCACTGATGCTTCAGAAGGAAAAAAAACATGTATTAAAAGCCTGTTCAGAACGAACAAGAGACTCATAAACAACTATCACTAAACAAAACAAAAAAAAAAAACAAAACTGTGGATCATTCAGGTCAAGGGGATGTAAACTTTTTTTTACTTTATTAATTTCTCTTGTGACAATATGTAAACATCTTTTATGTGAAATATCTTATTCTAAGTCAGTAAAAAAAAAATGCAGTTTGTGTGATCGCTCTTATTTTGGTAAATTAGTTAACATTCTGCAGATTCTTAAAGGGGAGGTAAACTTTTGACCACAACTGTATATAACAATTAAATAAGTAACATATGAATTTCCTGTTGCTTGAAAAAGTATTCTGCTTATGTAACTTATTTTTAAATCTCTTTGGATAAAAGTGTATGTTTAATAAATGCATACTTGATGTAGAAGGGATACTCACAGGTAGGCAGCTTTGCCCTCCTCTAGCTCTTTGCTCTTGCCACTTGTGGCTGTCTTTTTGCTGCAGAGTTTGCGGGTGATGCACATAAGCAGGCCACACTGGCGCAGGAAGAAGCAGCTGACGTCCACTAGCACGAGCAGCAGCAGCAAGCCAGCTAACCCCAGCCCAACCACTGCGCCCATACCTAGGCCGCTGAACAGCGAATCTGCTGAGACAGGATAAAGACACAAGCCTTAGTGATGCACCTCAACAACACAACATTGTACAATTTTTTCTCTGCACTCAAAAAGTATTCTCAAAGCTTCGTAAAATTACATTTAAACCACTGATGCTACATGGACTATTTTAACAATGTCATTACTACCTTTCTGGGCCTTGAACATATCAGTTCCATTGCTGTCTAGGCTTGGAATAACATGAGGGTGAGTAATTTATTTTAGAATTTTCATTTTTTGGGTGAACTATCCCTTTAAGTTTGCATTAAGAACTTTAGGGTGATGCAACTTTGGTGACATTTTTAAACTCAAAAGACTTTGCATGAGGAAATGAGGCTGTCTGAGAAGCTATTCAGAAGCAAACATCCATTTTGAAGGAACATTCTGGGCAATGCCGCTGCTCTAAACACATCAATCACACATGTTGTTGAACGTAGCACTGCCATTAGCAAAAGCATCCCAGAAGTCTGTGGTTTGATCTGGACACAGTGACAGGGCATCAGAGTGAGAAAAGCGACATGTATTAGACGGGAGGAGGACAGGAATACTAAAAAGAAAGAGAGCATTGAGCAATTCAGTAGCTGTCTGGTTTTATTCAAGCAAAATATTATTTAATGTCACTGAATCAACCAAAAGACATTAATTTTTCTTAAGAAAACTACTTTTTATGGATTAAATCAGGAAGAAATAGCTCTTGAAGGCATCAATTTCAGGTTACCACTTATGCAGTGTAAAATAACTACTAATACTAATAAATAAAAATGAAAAAAAAAAAAAAAAACTATACTAATCAATACCCTTGTTTTAGGACAACTTTTTTAATCCACTTCAAATGTTGTCCACTGTATACCAACATATATAAACACAAAACTAACATTGTTTTTGTTTTCTTTGCACATTAAATGTATTCTTGTAGCTTTATAAAATTATGGTTAAACCACTAATGTCACATGGACTATTTTAACAAAGTCCTTACTACCTTTCTGGGTCTTGAATGTGGTAGTTGCATTGCTGTCTATTCAGGGTCGGAAAGTTCTGGGATTTTATCAAAAATATCTTCATTTTTGTTCTGAAGATTAACAAATGTCTTAGGGGTTTGGAATGACAACTGATTACTTAATGAATTTCATTTTTGGGTGAACTATCCCTTTAATATTGCAGATGTTATAACCAACAACAACAGAAGGAACTCTTTAACTGTCTATATTTAAACCTTATGATATCAAAACTTCAGATTAGGAAGATTATTTGTCCATCATGATCTATTGACTATTTTCAAATGTCACCATGCAACAGCATATCAGTTCATACACGAACCTCGGATTTATTGACCCTGCTGTGGTTTTACTTTTGATGCATGGAGCACATGACCACCTCCATTGTGACTTATCAGCCAACACATCTGTTTTTCACCATCTTGTGCCTTGCTCTCCCTGAGAAATGTGTCCCTGCTCCTATAGCTGATTTGTTGTTGATTTATAACATCATTAGAAGCTCAATTTAGCATCTCGTTAATATCACTTATCCTGAAGTTCCACAAATGGGCGTGATCCATCCGCATCTGAGTTCAACGCACTCAATTAATAAAGTGAACGGTGATTGAGACTCAGGAATGAGAAGCAATAATTCATGCTCGATTGATTGTGTCTGGACTGAAGGGAGGTCTGTGGGTGGGATCCCAGCAGATGATTGACAGGGTAATGAAGCTTGTAATCATGTGTGGAGCTTAATGGCTGTGTCACACTGATACATGACTTAGTAGGGCTTAAACAGATCCACGCTTTTCTAGTTTGTAACACTTTTACATGGAAAAACTTCCAGCATTGAGTACAGGCAACAGGAGTGTTTGAGACCCCATTAATGCACTCTCTTTAAGGTTGAAGTACTGTATATCCCTCAGCTTTTGAGCTGCGCTGCTTAATCATCCAAACACTTACCTCTGCACTGACAACACCAATAAATGCTGAAAGCTGGAGACAGGAAGTTTTTAAAAATAGACTTCAGTCAAACCAGAGTAAACCTGTTATGAGGGGGTTTCAGATTATAGCAAAATACCATGGAAATTACACCCTTACATCATGAATAGCCCAGGAAATGCTTGGCAAATGCATTTGATGTGCTATGACAAGAACAAGTAATGTCTCTCTCTCAAAGTGCTACAGTCATTACCCTTATAGTTTGATTATATTACATTTTCTCAAGTGTAATCAAATTGAAATGGTGTGCATACATACGTATATATCAGGTGTGTATCCTCTGAGGATGCAAGGGAGGCAGTGTCCCCTCACAATATTGGATGAGAAAAAAATCCGTAGTACAAAAATAAAACAAAGCCAATATTATAAAATATAACAAAAACATAAACCACTTAGCAGGTAAAGTTACAGCAAAAGTCTGCATCTCTCTCGCCTCTCCTGAGCCCACAGAGTTTTAACAGACCTCCATATGGTGAGTTTGTTGGGGGGTAATTGAGAATTAATGGGGGAAGGTCTCATGATGCCTCCATTGTGACAGTATTTATGTATATTTATAATGTATATATATATATATATATATATATATATATATATATATATATATATATATATATATATATTGTGTATATATAGTTTATATATAGTGTATAGTGTAAGTAACTTTTATTTAACCAAGAAAATGTGACTGGGACATACATTTACATTTAATTTGAAAAGAAAAAAACTTTGAGGATACACACACACACACACACACACACACACACACACACACACACACACACACACACACACACACACACACACACACACACACACACACACACACACACACACACACACACACACACACACACACACACACACACACACACAAATATATTGCATGATGTCATTCTTGATATCTTGATACACTTGCATATCTGTTGAAATAAAATGTGTATTGTGGTCTCTATGCCCCATTAAGTCAAAATGAAATCAAAATAGAACTTTATTTACTTTCATAATACCTGTTCTTGCTTTCATTGTGAACTATCAGTGTTAGTTATTCCAACAAAAATGCTTGGTAATCTTTAATCACAATATACAAACTTTCTCTAACTCTGAAATTACTTTTACCTCTGGGCTGACATTATCAGTCCCGACTTTTTTTGACTCTTTTGATAAAGAAATCATTTTTCATGATCCAATCAACTTCTGATGGACCAATTTTTTTCACTTTATATTTAGTTTGACTCAAAAATGCAATAATTTAAAGTAGAAAATAGGGTTGCAAATGCAATTTCATGATAACTTAAATGTCAAACGGAGACGGGAAGAAGTCTAAAGATTGTAAATCAGTCAAACCAAAGTAGTCTCTGTCAGGGAGGCTTTAATGCCAGTTCACAACAGACGCAGATCAATGCCGACAGTCACCAGAGTACAGCACGTCCCTTCTTAGACATTCCAAGACTTGTCAAATGCAGGTTCAACATGTTCAAAAGGCAAAACTAAGCACAGACCAACGGCAACAGATGCTGACCGGGCTAACGCACTCATCTGACAAAACCCGCCAACTCTGTCTGTTGCAATCTGAGCAACTTGAGTCTATCAGTGCGGTGTGATTTTGTCTTAGGATAGTAAAATACTGTGGAAATGATGCCCTCATAAACAGCCAAGCAAATGTTTTGCCAAAAGTAGTAGATGTGCCATGAAAAAACATCAGTTTTTTTTGTTACAAGCTACTAAACGGCCAAAGTACCCACCTAGTCCTCCTAAAATGGCACTTTTATAGCTTTCTGGGTTGTATTAAGTGAAAACATTGAGCTGACCAGTGACAGTTTGGTCCTTTTTTCTAATCAACCCATAAAACCCAAAGAGCACTCCATAAAACGAGACACTTTTCTTATCTTCAGGCTGAAAGGCTTCCTTCTGCAGTCCTGAGGTAATTTAAAGCTTTGGCCATTATGGAAAAGGTCTCGAGTTTAAAGACTCCCCCTCCTCCTCTACCTCGCCCTATGCTGGTCCAGCAACCCTTGATCTACCTACACAGAGGACACAAGCCAAGCATGACTCCATAATGATGGTTTAAAGACTCTGACGCTCATTAAGACGCTATGCTTGATGATCAGAAGGGACCCTCTAGCCGTTAAACGATTAATAGAGCGACTGCCGTCAGGATAGCCATTATCAGTGGCAAAGATGTCTTTGCGCTGCATGAGGTTGGACTGATGGGTCAGAACGAATGTAATGGGTGTCAAGTGGCACCAATTAGACGTCACTTTTCCATACTTTTAATAGAATTCTCTGAGACTTGTAGTGCATTCATGAAGATTAACATTACAGTAACCATTTCATTATTTGGTTATGTACAAATGCAACATAATTCCAGTGAATGTCATTATGAATTTCACATTCAAATAGAGGATCTAAAATAATTTTGATGATGATAGTTGTTCTGTATGTTTCAAACGATTAAGCTTAATTCTCAGACAGCAAAATCACATTTACTTACATCATTAATATAATAAATAGCTGCCATTTTAAAGGAAAAGTTCACCCGAAAATGAAAATGTGACCACGGACCACAAAACCAGTCATAAGGGTCAGTTTTTTTTTAAATTGAGATTTATACATCATCTGAAAGCTGAATACATAAGCTTTCTATTGCGGAGATACAACTACTGTATTTGAAAATCTGAAATCTGAGGGTGCAAAAAAATCTAAATACTGAGAAAATCACCTTTAAAGATGTCCAAATAAAGTTCTTAGCAATGCATATTACTAATCCAAATTAGGTTTTGATATACAGTGTGTCACAAAAGTGAGTACATCCCTCACATTTCAGCAACCATTTAAGTATATCTTCTCAAGGGACAATACTATAGAAACGAAACTTAGATATATTGTAGAGTAGTCAATGTGCAGCTTGTATATCAGTATAGACTTAGTGTCTCCTGAAAATTACTCAACACACAGCCATTATTGTCAAAATAGCTGGCAAAAAAGTGAATACTGCAGCTCCCCAGTGCTAGCAGCACTCATGCAGCCCCAGACCATGATGCTACCACCACCGTGCTTGACTGTAGGCAAGACACAATTTTCTTGGTACTCCTCACCAGGGAATTGCCACACATGCTGGACAACATCTGAGCCAAACAAGTTTATCTTATAGTCTCATCAAACCACAGGACATGGTTCCAGTAATTCATGCTCTTGGTTGTCTTCAGCAAACTGTTTGCAGGCTCTCTTGTGAGCCAGCTTCAGATTTCCTTCCTTTCCTTCTGGGACGACACCTACGCAAACCAACTCGTTGCAGTGTGTGGCGTATGGTCTGAGCACTGACAAGCTGACCTTCTACTTCTGCAACCTTTAGAGCAATGCTGGCAGCACTCATGCATCTGTTTTTTGAAGCCAGGTTCTTTACCTGACTCACAGAATGAGTGCTCAACTTCATTAAACAACCCTTGCAAGGCCTTTTCCGAATGGAACCCATCTTGGAAAACCTCTGTATGACCTTGACCACTGCAGTGTAACTCGGTTTCAGGGTGTTACTAAACCTCTAATAGCCTTGGCCATCTTTGTGGAGAGCAACAATTCTAATTCTTAAATTCGAGAGTTCTTTGCCATGTTGCCATGTTGAACATCCAGTGGTCAGTATGAGAGAATTGTACTTAAAGCACCAAATTTGAACTGCTCTAATACAAGATACACAACTTTGTATGGTCCTGTCAAGCAGACAAAAACATAAACATGATGAATAGGACATGTGGCTTTGCATGGTTAAACAACATACTGATGTACTCACTTTTGTTGCCAGCTATTTTGACAATAATGGCTATGTTGAGTTATTTTCAGAGGACACTAAATCTATACTGCTATACAAGCTGCACATTGACTATTCTAAAATATATCCAAGTTTCATTTCTATAGTATTGTCCCTTGAGAAGATATACTAAAATGGTTGCTGAAATGTGAGGGGTGTACTCACTTTTGGGAGATACTATATATGTTTATGGCAGGAACATGATCATTACTTACTATCCTTATGATTTTTGGCATTACATTTTTTTTTTATTATTATTTTGACCCATACAATGTATTTTTGGCTATTGCTACAAATATACCTGTGCTATACTTAAGATTGGTTTTGTGGTCCAGGGTCACAAATGCAGTTCCAAACCTGTATGACTTTGTATCTTCTGCAAAACAGACTTTTTGTTTGAAATGAAGCCATTTAACCTCTTAAACTCTGCGGAAAAAAGTGTTTCAAAATGTTGCTGCTTCATTTACATGACCTTCCTCATATAGTATCAGCCCATAAATGGTCTCATTTGAAAGCTTAGAGTCTCCTCTTTACTAGGAATACCATAACTTTTAGTTATGATTCATAAAGTAGTCAAATTGTGCTTAGAATTTATGTTGTTCCACACACAAATTTCCGCCTAACAATTGTGAAGAATTATTACAAAGAATGTGTATTTCTTATATTTTTCTCAAAACAGACAAATCATATATCACAAGAAAGTGCTCATTCTCAAGAATCTGACCATATAAATCATTTTATTGTGTGACAAACACAGATCAAATAATCTTCAATTGAATCGCGATGTCAGAATATACTTGAAGAATATGATGATATATTATATTACTTTCCTCCACATACTACTGCTTCAGTTAGCCGCAAATAGCCACAAACTCCATTTTATCTTTTAGATTAGGATCTCTTCTTTCAAACAAGACCATTTTCACGTTTCTGCGTTGCACCATTGCTGAGAAACCGTTGTTTTGCCAGATGCGCTCGAGCGCGGCTTTCCAAACGCGCTCTGAGCCGCTCAAGCAGGTGTGTGTGTGTCTGCGGCTGCACTTAGAGCGTGTCAGTAGATCAGATTACACCCTCCGACCGCATGCCGTGCTGCTCCAAGGTGTGAACGATGACAGCTCAGCCTCTCCAGACGCGAAGAAGAACCAGAGCCATGGAGAGGTTCCGGGTCACAAAAGATGCTTCGACGGTGCCGGGCATTGTGGGATATGTAGTTTTTGGACTCTTACACCGGAGATATGCGTCTGTTGGCGTCTCAGAGGAATATAGCGGTCTCAATTATCCAAAATAGACGCTAAATGAATAAATAACGGGCCGTTTCCATGGAGAGCAGAGGATCCGCGGCTCATAAGCGCGTCTATAAGTATAACAGTGCTTCTATTCAGGTTTGTTTTATTCTTATAATTACTTTGAAACGTAAAGGACACCAAAACAATCTGCTAAGCTATGTATTGAGTGTATATTGAATGTTGACAGTAAAGTACAGTATGTGTTTCAGTAAATACACAGGCAAACATAAAAATGAAACATAATTCAGTCAATTATCATGAAAAGTGCTATGGTACATAGTAAAATAGTATTCTATTCTATTCTATTCTCAATAATGTGCTTTATAAAGCCTGTTTTTGCAAAGAAACAGAAGGACACTTTTAGGGGGAAAAAGGGGGAAAAGGGGCAATGCGACTCCCTTCGGTTATAATTCAATAACTTTCAATTAGAAACTGTTATATGAAAAAATCTTTTTTCTGGTATATCCTGAGACCTAGTGGAATCAAACAAAACAATTTGCAAAGAACTGAGACACCTAAATCCTGAGTTATAGACTTTCAAAAAAAAACTTTTGAAAAAAAAATCAAAAAGCGCCTATGTTTTTTTTGTTTTTATTGTAATATTTGAAATCTATATAATGTTATTTATAAAGAATTACACTGATATTATGTAGTTTAAAAGGTTTTCTATACAATGAAACCATTTTTTTAAATTTCCTCCATTGTATGTGTATAGGGGAACCATTTGAATTTAGGTAGGCCAAATGCAGGCGGAAATCCCCCAAATAGCCGCAGAGCTTAAGGGGTTAAAAAAATATTTAACACTCTGCAGTGTTTTTCCTTTTCCTGTTAGAGACACTTTGTTGCTTGTGTTATTTAAGGAACTGTCTGATACCTTCTGATTTATGACTTCATACACCTGGCTTTAGAATAAATGGCTATACTCTGGCTAGCTGAATAGTCTTGGCTTATTTCTCTTCTTAAAGCCAAAACAAACGCTTATTTATGGCTGGTGTGATCAGCTGTAATGGACAGCAGTAAAACAACAGGTCCATTTTCATTTGCCGGAATCTTTTCCAGCTGGAACTGTCAACAAAGAACCATTCTAATCTTATAAAAAGTCAAGCCACATTAGGAAATAAGGGCTTTAATGGACCTTGTTTTAGAGCCTTTTCTTTTAACGAGAACAATATTGAGGTTTTTGACATGCCCATAAATGAAATGCAATGTTCTATTGCTGTGTAATGAGAGAATAGCGAGGGCAGCACATAGAGATGATCAAGATTAATAGTCTCTATTGACCTGACTTCCATTGATTTGAGATCGTCTTAATTATGTCAGGTATGCCATGAGGGTATTAAAGCCTCTCACCTTTTTTACAAATTGCAGTGATAAAAATGTACAATTTCCAACCGCAAAACATTATGAAATCCTAATTGTGATTCTGTGGCATGAACCTCAAAATGTATTGACCGACTGCAAATAAACACATTACACCAAGGAATATTTGTAACCTTTTTTCACCCCCTATAAGCTCAATACCTTTTTTCCAAAAGAGATGATGAGGATAAGAGTCAGACATCTTACCTAAACATAAGATCAATCACTAATTCCTGTTTTCATTGCTTAAGTTAAAAATAAGCAACCTTGTCATTAACAATTCTCCTAAACAGCTCTTCAGCATTGACAAAGACTTAATCAATAGGTTTATCTTTCATTGACTGCGTTACTAGTCAATATTTCGAGCTATTGTGTGTGAGATAAGGATTCAGATAATTCAATGCTTGTGCATTGGGCTACCTGTAATAAACCAAACTATGAAGACAAACTGCTTTGTATGTCAGAGTTCTACACTAACAGGTTCAAGGATAAGTCATGATTAGTGTTAGGAGTCTGAGTTAAGAGGCTGTAGTTATTGCATCAGAGTAAGCTAGTTTATTTGAGAAATTCTGACAGATTTCTACTCTGATTTTACATTAATTGAAATAGATTTTTCATACATCTTGCATGAGAAAAGCACAATCTATAGTTCTTCACATTTAATAGATCTTAAAATGTACTCTTCTGATAACAGAAATAAATAAGCTTCACGTAACTGACTACACCACTTCACCACTTTATCAAATCAAGATTGCAATACTGCATCTAGAAAGTCAAGAAAAGTGAAGCATGTCCATTTTCACTATTTTACAAGGTTAACATACACTACCATTCAAATGTTTAAGGTCAATATGATTTTTTTTAAATTAATGAATTGTTTAGTTTTTTTAATGAATGCTGTATTTTTATTTATTTGTACATTCTATTTATTAAAAAAAACCTTTACAAATTATTAGAATGGTTTCTGAAGGATCATGTGACACTGAAGACTGGAGTAATGACTGCTACTACAGGAATAAATTACAGAGTTTGGGATCAGTAAGATTTGTAATGTTTTAAGTCTCTTATGCTTATCAAAGTTAATTAATGAATCAAAAATACAGAAAAAAGTAATATTATGAAATATTATTGCAATTTAAAATAGGTTTTAATATACATTAATATGCAATTCATTTCTGTGATGCAAAGCTGAATTTTCATTAGCCGTTATTCCAGTCTTCAGTGTCACACGATCCTTCAGAAATCATTCTAAAATACAGATTTGTTATCAATGTTGGAAACAGTTGTGCTGCTTATTATTTTTTGGATCTGTGATACTTTTTTCAGGATTCCTTGATGAATAAAAAGTTCAAAAGAACAGCATTTATTCAAAATAGAATTATTTTCTAACAATATAAGTCTTTACTATGATCAATTTAACACTTCCTTGCTGAATAAAAGTATTAATTTCTTTCCAACAAAGAAAGAAAGAAAGAAAAAAACTTGCTGACCCAAAACTTTGAACAGTAGTGTATATTGTTACAAAAGATTTCTATTTTCAATAAATGCTGTTCTTTTTAAAATTTTAGTCATTGAGAAATCCTGATAATAAATCAGCATATTATAATAATTTCTGAAAATGAATGGAATAAATTCAATAAAGTATATTCAATTTAACCACTACTTTAAACTGCAATAATATTTTACAGTATTACAGTTTTTTTCTTTATTTTTAATCAAATAAACAGCCTTGATGAGCAGAAAAGACTTCTTTAAAAAACATTAACAATCTTACTAATCCCAAATGTTTAAATGGGAGTGTATATTCAAACAATAATATTTCACAATATTGCTTTTTTATCAAATAAGTGCAACTTTTATTAAATGTCTTACCGACCCAAAACTCTTGAATGGTAGTGTAGACCTCAGCTTATTTTAGTCCTGTACAACTGCATGTAACAATGACTGTTAGCTTAATTCACTGTATTCACATACTCCATTTCCTCCATGGCAGCAACATTCTACACAAATTTCCATATTCACAGACTGTGCACGATTCCAGTTACTCATGTTCTTCCTCATCAATATTGAGAATATATAATAAAGAAGCACAACAACATCTCTGCCAGAGGTGTACCCAGAGAATGAAAATTAATGTGCATTATATTTTTGACTCTCTGGGAGAGAGAAACCTTGTTTTATGTTTCTCATATTACGGGTAACAGAAAGCTGGCCTGTTTGATTTATGATACCAGTGTTTAAAAGTCATATCAATTTGAAATCCTACTTGACTCCATTTAATGAGTGCTGCGTTCTATATCTCTGTGTGCGCGTATCAGCAACATCATTAAATGCATTCTCTCAAGCGATGCAACTGCTGACATTTCCCATAGTCATAATAAACCAAAACAAAAGAGCCTGTGGATGCACAGAAGATGGAAAAGCCCTCACGCTGGTGGCTTATACTGTTCTTTGTAAACACCAGCAAAAAGGAGCTCATTAAACATAAAACTCATGGTTGGTTTGCTACTGTTACAGGTAGAGAACAAATTAGCCACTCAGTTTTTCTTCTTCCTTTGTTGACAATAATGCGCAAGGCCGGTTTTGGCATGGAGGGTGGCCAGGCTAGTGAAACAGGAGATCGGCTCACAAGCATAGACAAAAATGCCACCAGAAAGGGCAATGGTGAGCCATTGGTAGGGGCTTAGTCTTTTGGGCTCATTCCAGGCAAAGTGAAGATGGAGCAATGTCAATACAGACACAAGCACAGCAACAGTGACAGAGAAGCTCCGATGACGTTCGCCGTATGGATGGGCTGCGCAGTGGGATGTCCACGTCCGGTTGGAGGGGGCTCGCAACACTGATCTGAAATGAGATGGAGGGCAGAGGGAATGGAAAAAAAGAGGGAAAGACATACAGTATGTGTGTGGAGCCAGCACAGGGCGCAGGATGGTTACACACAGAGAAGGAATGAAAAGCGGTTTATTTACAACACCGTAGTGGTGGGTTAATAGAAAAGATGATTACAAGAGCGCAAATGACATAAACAAATTATTTTAGTGCAGGTCAGGAAATAAACAGGGGTGAATGTGACAATATGATGACACATATGAGTGAGTGAGCGGTCCAAACCAGAGTCCGTTGTGAAGGTTTGTTTGATTGAAAAGATCGCAGGGTGTTTATAGGCACACAGAAAGGGAAGTTTAGTGGCAGTTCATTGCAAAACAAAAAGCCCAGCGATTTGCGATGTGGCCCAGAATGCGTTGCATAATTCATTAGGTGGGAATTGGAGAGCAGGATTGTTTAGAGTGAAACAACGAGACGAAGCACAATAGAATTATAAATAAGAGCGTGGGCCAGTGGGGATGAAGGGGTGCAGGCGGAGAGGGAGAGAAAAAGGAAAGGATGAGGGGGAGTTGGGAGAGAATATACAAATGACATCGAATTAACAAGGTAAATCCAAGCTGCTGAGAAGCAGTGCTGTCAACACACACACACACACACACACACACACACACACACACACACACACACACACACACACACACACACACACACACACACACACACACACACACACACAGACTCAGATGTATATTTATGCATGCACTGACACTGCCTCTAGGAATATTTCATATATAATTAGACAAGTCCAGACGAAATTTAAATATCACTTGTCAATATCATGGCATGTTTCAGGACAGGAATTTTGTCCCTTCAGCTGACTGCAAGACACATTTTATTTATCATGTAAAGAGATCAAATGAAATAAAATGACTGACTTGTTCTATCTATCTCTCATCTTTTTTTCTAGCAGTCATACAGTATATGGAGTCAATGTGAGGATATTGTCCTAACCGCTTTATGAAATAGCTTGCAGCCACACTTTTGTGTTTATCAGTTGCATCCCCCAATATAAATCCACTCACGTACAGCTGCAATTTTGCTTGCTTCATTAAAACATTGTTATTAGAGAAGACATGAACCTGGGACCCCACACTCAAAGGAATTCGCTTACATCATCTACGTTTATCCTCTATACCAAACATATTTCAAATAAATGAAAAAAATCCCACAATCAACAGTGACTGGAAATTTGAAAATAACATGTCACAAGAAAAGTCTACAACTTACTGTGAAAGAAAACGGTTTTAGGTGGAAATTTATAGTTTTGATATACGGAATGTAGTTTTAAGAGTTTTTTAGGAAAGAATGTACTTGTTTAGACTTCAAAAATCCATATTCGTCATTCTTCCTATTAAAATGCTTGCTACAGATGGAAAAACACAGAAAATCAAACCTGATCTTTTCCTGATGTTTTCGCAGTTCAGCGGTAATAAAACTGCAGACAGCAGCCTTAAAGTCATTGAACACTGAGTCCGAAATTTTTGTTTTTGTTTTGTTTTTTCGTATTCGTCATCCTTTCCTATTAAAATGTTTGCTATGGATGCAAAAACACAGGAAATCCTGGATCCGATTTTTTTATGACGGACAAACGTTTCGGAGGCAGTGTGTAAATGTGATTGTCACAACGTGAGGTCGTATTATTTTTTAACATGTGAAAATTTCTGATGAGACTTTTGGACTCACTGTGCAAAGACCTTTACTTCGGCCAAATCTTCTGGAATTTGCTGGTGGCTCTTATGACTCTACAGTGTTTAAACATGAGATATAATTTGTTTAGGGTAAATCTAACAGGGAGTCTTTGGTCTCATTAATCAATTGTTCTAGAGCAAATCATTTTCATCATGTTATATTTTATGTAACTTTAATGCTTTAAATCAAAGTGCTGCCTTTGTACTTTTGACTGAATTGCCTAGCAACTTTTATGATGGCTGTTTTTTGTTAAATATTATTATTTACTAAATATTATTTTATATAAATAATAGTAGTATGTACTAATAGTATTTAGCTTTGGGAAATTGTGTGTGTGCTTGTGACAGTGATTAGTTTCATTGTTCTGCCATTAGATGGTGATTGTTTTCATGAGTCAGCAGTGAAGACTTATATTGAAAGATACTAAAACAGGGTTTTTACTTTTAACAATACCTTGTAAGATACAGCTAACAAATGCGCTAAGCAGCGTTGTCTTCGGAAATTACCCTTAACAAATGAAAGAATAGTATGAAAAAGATATTGCTTTTCTCATTCATTCAAACTACTGTTTTATTGTAAATATAAGATCGAGCTGAAGAATGAATGTTGTATCAGATAAAGGTAATCACACTTGCTCAGTCTATCCCTCCCTCACAATACTCTACATAAAACAGTGAGCTTTTAACGCAGTAATACAATAAGCTTGTAATGCAGCAACTCAGTGTTCCTTTGTTACTATTTCTGACGTGACTTTTTAGAATTAGTAATAGAGGCTTGGGCTGAGCTGTTAAATTGTCAACTTGAGATTTGAATCTGTGGAGGAAGTAATTCTGCACAAAAGAGTGTTTTTAGAGACACTCTGTTGTTTTTTCTTATGTATTTACATACTTGTGCTGTTGAAAATAAATGCAAAATCACTGTGTGCTATGACTGTATATCAGCATGCTGTGATTACGTACAGCTACTCATTTGATATTGCGCATGTATCTCTTAAAAGTAATATTTATGTTATATGGTATAAAAATACAGCTTCATGAAATGTTGTTTCCTAGAATATTGGCATATATATATATTAGGGCCGGGACTTTAACGCGTTAATTTAGATTAATTAATTACACAAAAATAACGCGTTAAATTTTTTTAACGCATTTTAATCGCACTAAGTTTTGCACCGCGGAACGTTTCTCACTGGATGAGATTTGGCGGACCGATTTTACTGGAGCACAAACTAGCGTTCAGACAAGCCAAAGAACTTATACCAAAGAAGCTGCGTCCGTCCTAAATAGTATTGTATGTCCCAAATCGTAGTATGTATAAAAAGTATTCCAAAGATTCCCGGATGGTCTACTACTTAACGATCAATGCACACTCTTAACTGCTAATATTGCCCGCAACACACTGCGCCGTGAACGAGGATTCGATTAGAACTACAAACACGCATAAAAAGTGTTAAAAAACTACAAACATGGAGGATATACGCGACCAACGGACAGGTAGAGAAAGGGGTTTGAGTGATAAATAATCAGTGTGTAACCTGATAAAAACTATTTTTTAAATGTTATCCGCGTTATATTTCATGTGCAGCAACATTTATAATGATAGGTTTGGTCATTAACGTTTAAATGCATAATTAAGCAAACACAAGAGCAGTCTCGGAATGAAAGACTGGTTAAAGAACGTGCCTCTTGTTACACATAATGGCAATCTTGCACTGGTCTGTTGGACTTGGTTGAACAAAAATAAACAATATTTTGTTGCTTAAGCTTATGTATTCAGTCATTATTCAATGGTATACTAAAAATCCATGTAAAAATCTTAATTCTCACTGTTCTCAGGTCAAATATTTACATGCGATTAAAATGCGATTAATTTCGATTAATTAATTACAAAGCCTCTAATTAATTAGATTAAATTTTTTAATCGAGTCCCGGCCCTAATATATATATATATATATATATATTAGGGCCGGGACTCGATTAAAAAAAATAATCTAATTAATTAGAGGCTTTGTAATTAATTAATCGATATTAATCGCATTTTAATCGCATATAAATATTTGACCTGAGAACAGTGAGAAGTAAGTTTTTTTATATGGATTTTTAGTATACCATTGAATAATGACTAAATACATAAGCTTAAGCAACAAAATATTGTTTATTTTTGTTCAAGCAAGTCCAACAGACCAGTGCAATATTGCCATTAAGTGTAGCAATAGGCTCGATGTGCTGCGGTGAGATGCGAATTCCTTGTTGCATAGCTTGCACACAACCATGCTCTTATCGACGCTTCCATCCATACGTTTTTTTATAACAAAATTTCCCATCCACAGGGCCAACCAAAGAGGTCCCATCAGCTTTTTTGTCCATGTTCACTGTGGTTTGTTTTGCTGCGTCCCAATTCGCCTACTTATACTATGCCCTATAAGTATGTACTCTTTTTGTGAAGAAAAGTACATACTTTTGAGTATGTAGCAGAATAGTAGGCAAGCTTTGGGACATACTAATTCGTCATAACTGCTTCTTTAACGGACGCTCTGTTGCTTAGTTTACCTGAATCCTGTCACTGTTTAAACTGCCCTGTCAATCATCACAGTTAACATTATCTACATTTCGTTTAATTTAATTTCCTACCATATTAGAGAGAAATTAATTGGCACGTTCTTTAATGAGTCTTTCATGCCGAGAACTTTGCTCTTGTGTTTGGTTAATTATGCATTTAAACGTTAATGACCAAACCTATCATTATAAATGTTGCTGCACATGGAATATAACGCGGATAACATTTAAAAAATATTTTTTATCAGGTTACACACTGATTATTTATCACTCAAACCCCTTTCTCTACCTGTTCGGTGGTCGCGCATATCCTCCATGTTTGTAGTTTAACACTTTTTATGCGTGTTTGTAGTTCTAATTGAATCCTCGTTCACGGCGCAGTGTGTTGTGGGCAATATTAGCCGTTAGAGTGTGCATTGATCGTTAAGTAGTAGACCATCCGGGAATCTTTGGAATACTTTTTTAAACATACTACGATTTGGGACATACAATACTATTTAGGACGGACGCAGCTTGTCTGAACGCTAGTTGGTGCTCCAGTATAATCGGTCCGCCGAATCTCATCCAGTGAGAAACGTTCCGCGGTGCAAAACTAAGTGCGATTAAAATGCGTTCAAAAATGTTAACGCGTTATTTTTGTGTAATTAATTAATCTAAATTAACGCGTTAAAGTCCCGGCCCTAATATATATATATATATATATATATATATATGTATTAACCACTATTACCATTAAACCACAATCACAATATGAATCCTTGACCAGAGAGAAAGCACTCTTGAAACTGGCTTTTCACATATTTCCCAAACAATTTTCCTATCAAGTGGAAAAACGTGCTCTTCTGTTTACAGTAGATCATGTGGCTCATGTGGCTATAATTTGAGTGTTATTTTATATGTACAGCAAAGGAAAGTTCTTGTTTTTAGCTGAAAAATGATCTCCTTCCTAAAAGGTACAGAGGTATTGAGACCTGACAAGAAATTGACAGACTTCTTAAAAATGTTTTACCCTTATAATAGCATTAGAAAAAAGTAGTATTGTATTACTGATCGGGGAACTCAAAGCACTTCTGTCAACCTGTTCTGCCTGTTTCTTTTGGTCGGTTGATCACCTTCCTCAACTATTAACTTTACTATGCCTCCAGCAAATTATCTTTCATCCTTGCACCATTCAGAGACACCCAGTGGCTAAATAGTGCTTCAGATTGATTCTTGAAGGTTTCTGATTTCATTGGGACCATAGGTCCATTGGGACCTAGTAACTCAAATATTAAAAGCCTTCTCATAAAGCCTGACTTTGAAAGAGACCACAACTGCAAACTGCACATGGTCAGTCAGCCAATCACAGTGACATGGAGGCACTAAATGCTAGACAGTTGAGCGTAAGTGGTTTATTTTTGCAATGACAATTTCTTTCTCATCCCTTTTTTCCCTAAGGGAGCTAGTGCTTCCTCTGGCAAATTGCTCCTGATTAGGACACAGAAATGGTTATAGTGGGTTACTCTGCACGTTTGATTGTGAATCTGGGATACACAAGCTCTATCAAGCGTGGGTGGCTGGCAAGTGTGCAGAACTGCAGCAGGGCACATAATTATAAGAGGAGACATAATTTCAGCTATATATATTGTGAGTGGGTGATGAAGTACTGTAGGTAATCGGACTCAATTTGTTGTATGGAAGAGGGACGGAGTACTTTGTGTGTTTTGTGGAAGTGCGTGTACCTGTGATATCAGGTTTCTGAGGCATGGAGAACTTCACAAAGGTGGGTTCAGACAGGCCTTTGACGTTGCGTGCGGTAATTTCCACCTCATACTGCGTATTCCACTGTAGCGGCTGCAGCAGCACGAAATCATTTACGCCTGGAACCAGTTTTGTCATCCACTGCTCTTCCTTATCCTGCACAAAACCACAAGTGATTCATAAAATTTTGCATATGAGTATATGACACTAAAATTTGCTTTAGGGTATATATGATTAGTTTGAACAATTAGTTTTCATTGTGCTGACTCATAAACAAGACAACGTGTTATTGCATGTGAATGTGCACTTGTGTTTGAATATTGGTTAAACATTCTATCATTTACATAAAATATTTTATATGAAGCCAATTTCTTGCTCTTTTCTCAGTCAAATCCTTCAAGATTGTCACATAAAGACGGCAGATGAAAGTGGCCTGGGAGGCCATCTACTTCTTTCTTCTCAGAGCAACAGATAAGAGATTCTTTTCTCAAATCCTCAAACTTGTCCACACACTTAGACAGCAGAAACACTCCAACACATCCATTATTCTCTTTGTGTCCCTGCCTGCAGAGCATCTGAGCAGGAGTATGTGCGTAATATAATATAATGTGTGTATACTTGTGTGTCGGCTGTTCTGCCGGCTAAAATTTTGAAACTAAGCCCACACAAGCTGCCTTCAAAAACTCATCGCTTTTATATTTTGACATTTTCAAAACGCCTCAGCTCTTTAAAGGCTAAATGGTTGAATGTGCCTTTCACATGTTGACAGTCCTTAGGCGAGCTGTCTCCCCAGGCTGTGACATCTCCATTTCCCCTGTTCTCACCTCCGCATGCACAGGCGATCAGAGACCGAGCAAATGAGAGAGAGAGAGATATAAAAAAGAAAAAGAGGAAGAGCACAAATAAAAGAGAAGGAAAAGATGTCAGCGGACCCTATTAAGGTCGAGGAGGAAGCAAGGCATCACCAAACACAGCGAGACAGACAGAAATGAAGCAAATGAGGAAACGCTGAGGCCCGTAAGGGGAAAACAAACAGAAGGATTGTGTGTGTGAGAGAGAAAAAGAGCTGTGGTGAACGTGTAAACATGCTAGTGTGGCAACACTCTATAACCTCAAAACATGTTAACAAACTTTTTGATTGTAAAACAGTGGTGATGATGTACAAAGTTACAAAACAAGGATTGTTACACATGGCTTTTTAGAGTTTCATACCCTATGGTCTCAGTGCTTGTTCCAAGAGAGAGCTACTCAAAGTCTTGTTGTTGAAGTGTCTATAATTTTATGCCACTTACAAATATTGGCTGCAAAAAGTCATGCGACTGGATTAATATTCAAGGCTCTGGCAAATGGCATAAGGGTCTTTATTGGGATATTTTGCTGTTGTGACCCTGAACAACAAAAACAGTTTTAAGTAGCATGGGTATATTTGCGGTTGCAGGATATTATGTAAAGAGCATGTTCCATGAAGATATTTAGTAAATTTCCTACTGTAAATATATCAAAACTAAATTTTTGATTAGTAATATGCATTGCTAAGAACTTCATTTGGACAACTTTAAAGGCAATTTCGCATTTATATACAGGTGCTGGTCATATAATTAGAATATCTTCAAAACATTGATTTATTTCACTCATTTATTTCACTTTTATTCCATTCAAGAAGTGAAACTTGTATAATCTATACATTCATCCCACACAGACTATTTCAAGTGTTTATTTATTTTAATTTTCATTCTTATAACTGACAACTAATGAAACCCCCAAATTCAGTATCTCAGAAAATTAGAATATTACTTAAGGCCAATACAAAGAAAGGATTTTTAGAAATCTTGGCCAAGTGAAAAGTATGAACATCAAAAGTATGAGCATGTACAGCACTCAATACTTAGTTGGGGCTCCTTTTGCCTGAATTACTGCAGCAATGCATGGAGTCGATCATTCTGTGGCACTGCTCAGGTGTTATGAGAGCCCAGGTTGCTCTGATAGTGGCCTTCAGCTCTTCTGCATTGTTGGGTATGGCATATCGCATCTTCCTCTTCACAATACCCCAAAGATTTTCTATGGGGTTAAGGTCAGGCGAGTTTGCTGGCTAATTAGGAACAGGGATACCATGTCTTTAAACCAGGTACTGGTAGCTTTGGCACTGTGTGCAGGCGCCAAGTCCTGTTGGAAAATTAAATCTGCATCTCCATAAAGTTGGTCAGCAGCAGGAAGCACGAAGTGCTCTAAAACATCCTGGTTGACCTTCGACCTCAGAAAACACAGTGGACCAACACCAGCAGATGACATGGCACCCCAAACCATCACTGACTGTGGAAACTTTACATTGGACCTCAAGCAACGTGGATTCTGTGCCTCTCCTCTCTTCCTACAGACTCTGGGAACCTGATTTCCAAAGGAAATGCAAAATTTACTTTCATCAGAGAACATAACTTTGGACCACTCAGCAGCAGTCCAGCCTTTTTGTCTTTAGCCCAGGCGAGACGCTTCTGACGCTGTCTGTTGTTCAAGAGTGGCTTGACACAAGGAATGCGACAGCTGAAACCCATGTCTTGCATACGTCTGTGCGTAGTGGTTCTTGAAGCACTGACTCCAGCTGCAGTCCACTCTTTGTGAATCTCCCCCACATTTTTGAATGGGTTTTGTTTCACAATTCTCTCCTGGGTGCAGTTATCCCTATTGCTTGTCCCTATTGCTACAGTCTCATTTGCAATGACCTTTTGTGTCGTGCCCTCCTTTTGCAAGATATCAGTGGTCTTCTTTTGGACAACTGTCAAATCAGCAGTCTTCCCCATGATTGTGTAGCCTACAGAACTAGACTGAGAGACCATTTAAAGGCCTTTGCAGGTCTTCAGTACTGAACCTTAACCCTTTAACGCGTATGATCACACCCGTGAGATTTGTCTTGGCTGGTCCCTGAAGCGTACGATCACACTGGTGTGATTCGAACGTTCGCTGCATCACGTGATCAAGTGTTGAATTCAAATCGGTTTTGGCGCGTTGGCTGTCGCTGAGCCAGATCGGACTTGCTGAGTGCTTGTCATATTATCACAACTATTCAGTGTTTTGTATGAATGTATAGATTATATAAGTTTCACTTCTTGAATGGAATTAGTGAAATAAATCACCTTTTTGAAGATATTCTAATTATATGACCAGCACCTATATTTTTTACACCCTCAGATTCCAGATTTTCAAATAGTTGTATCTCAGCCAAATATGGTCCTATCCTGACAAACCACACATCAATGGAAAGCTTATTTATTCTTCCAGCTTATAGATGATGTATAAACCTCTTTTTTTTTTTTTTTTTAATATTGACCCTTATGACTGGTTTTGTGGTCCAGGGTCACATATTTGTTTTCATCCTCATCCTAACACAACCTTTCCTGTACAGCCATTTGCACATTATAGCCTAAAGAACCCAGATTGAGGTATAATGTACATCAATGGAAATTTTTTTTGCTCTTAAAAAATAAAAAGCAATCCTTCCATGTTCAAGGTCCACCACTTTATATGGGTTAAATCAGGTAGAAATAGTTATTTAAGGTATCAATTGCATGTTACCACTTTTGCAGTGTAAAATAACAAAAAAAGCAGTTGAGTCCAGAATATGAACACTCTGAATCGTTAAGCGATTTCTCCCCCAGAAAACCATAGCTTATGTGGCTTAATATAAGAAGACAGTGATATAAAAAGCTCAAATTTTACATATAATTTATTAAAAATATATGCTATGTAAGGCAAGCAACGGACTAATCCATAAGCCATGTTAGGAGTTTTCTTTATAATGTTTTACCTTGGGAGAGATATTCTGGTTGCCTGTACATACACAAATAAAAAAATACTTTTTTATTCCATCATATGCAGTAAAAGATAAGAAAAACTGCATTAAAACTTGGCAAGCTGTAGAATAACAGATTTATGCAAATATACGCCTATGTACAGCTGACTAATGTAATCTGGGTCTGTAATAAGGTGTTCATTGTGTTTTAACTGGTTTTAAGAATGACATACTTGGCACTGGATCTAGCTGTGCGTCTCACAGACAATGTATCTTTAATGAACATCATATGAGACTGGTAAAAGGCTGTAAAGAGAAAGTTGTGCAGAAAGCCCTTATATGGGATGGTTTGGGTTTGGGTTTTTCTGTGTGCAAAACCAGAATTATCCATAAAATTATTAGTAAATGAGACCCATTATTTGCTTTATTTCACAATTTAGGACACCTGTGATTGGTGACAAGAGGGAGGTTTGTCAGATTTATGTAAAACCTGACCCCCCCTTAAACTAATACCTCTTTCCCACATACCAGTTCCACAGAACTCTTGAATGCTGTCATACCTGACTCACAACAGTATTGTCAATGAGCGAAAAAGCCCCCAAAACAGTTGAATGTCTTGTGCAAAAATTAGTGAAGCATGTTTTTATCCATGCTGCTGAGCATGCTGGTGCATAAACAAGGGGCAGGAGCTCAAACAAATGGATGTATTTTCATTGCTCATTACTGAAACCATCGCCCACTCGTCTCTATGTGTTTACTGGAATAACACCTTCTGCATTCCAGCTTAGTCTCACACTCTACACTTACAAACAAACAACAGGATACCATTTAGTGCTGCTTTTCTCCAGCTAGTTAAAGACCAAGCACATTCCAATTTGTAAAATTCTGTTCTGCTAAACAAAGCCAAACAATTTCCCTTAACAAGTGAAAGTCATGATAAAAAAGTGTGAATAGCCAATAAATGACATAAGATAAATGAATAAGTTAGTTTGGTTGTAAATGGATAATGCACAGTGATCACATTCTCACAACAAACTTTAACAAAAGTTTATCCATGCAACACAAAAAAAGTCACGCCGGGGTTGTTTCGGTTTAGAGCATACTGTAATCTCTTGGTTATATTTGAATCAATTTAACAGCTGGTTCATTTTCCAACTGCGGTGACATTTCCATTTAAAATATGAACTCAATTCATATTAAACAGAGTGCTGCTTAATTAATAAATATTCCTTCTCATTTTAATTAAATTAAAGGTTAATGACTTTCACTAGCATCACCTCATTTCGAAAGTGGAGGATATGATATGATAAAAGCTAGCATTCTTAACACTTACAGTGTCTTGCGAAAGTATTCATACCTCTTCGTTTTTTTTTCACATTTTGTTATGTTACTACCTTAAGTTAAACTGCTTTAAATTCCTTTTTTTTTTACATCAATCTTCACTCCATACACCACAATGACAAAGCAAAAAGGTTTGTTAACATCTTTGCAAATTTAAAAATATGATTCCATTGCATAAGTATTCATACTCTTATCTGGGACATTTGAAATTTAGCTCAGGAGCATTCATATTGCTTGCTGGCCTCCTGGCTAAACTGAAAAATTGATGGTAAAAAGCCTTGGCTAGAGTGGTGACCAAGAACCTTCCAACAGGACAAAGACCCTAAGCACAGCCAGAGCCTGGGTGTGAACCCAATCAAACATTTCTGGAGGAACCTGAAAATGTCTGCCAGAACCCATCTAAGCTGACAGAGCTTAAGAGGTAAAGAGGCAAGTCTAAGAATGGAAGATAATTGCCAAATGATGTGCAAAATCTGCATCATACCCCAGAAAACTTGAGGTTGTAAAGGTGATTCAGCTAAGTACAGTCGTGGCCAAAAGTTTTGAGAATTACATAAATATTGGGAATTAGAAAAGTTGCTGCTTAAGCTTTTATAATAGCAATTTGCATATACTCCAGAATGTTATGAAGAGTGGCAGATGAATTGCATAGTCCTTCTTTGCCATGAAAATTAACTTAATCCCGAAAAAAACTTTCCACTGCATTGTTAAGAAGGCTTCAGGGCGTCCAAGAAACTCCAGCAAGCGCCATGATGGTCTCCTAAAGAGGATTCAGCTGCGGGATCGGAGTGCCACCAGTGCAGAGCTTGCTCAGGAATGGCAGCAGGCAGGTGTGAGCGCATCTGCACGCACAGTGAGGCCAAGACTTTTGGAAGATGGCCTGGTGTCAAGAAGGGCAGCAAAGAAGCCACTTCTCTCCAAAAAAAAAACATCAGGGACAGACTGATCTTCTGCAAAAAGTATGGCGAATGGACTGCTGAGGACTGGGGCAAAGTCATATTCTCCGATGAATCCTCTTTCCGATTGTTAGGGGTATCTGGAAAAAGGCTTGTCCGGAGAAGAAAAGGTGAGCGCTACCATCAGTCCTGTGTCATGCCAACAGTAAAGCATCCTGAGACCATTCATGTGTGGGGTTGCTTCTCATTCCAGGGAGTGGGCTCACTCACAATTTTGCCCAAAAACACAGCCATGAATAAAGAATGGTACCAAAACACCCTCCAACAGCAACTTCTTCCAACAATCCAACAACAGTTTGGTGAAGAACAATGCATTTTCCAGCACGATGGAGCACCGTGCCATAAGGCAAAAGTGATAACTAAGTGGCTCGGGGACCAAAACGTTGAAATTTTGGGTCCATGGCCTGGAAACTCCCCAGATCTTAATCCCATTGAGAACTTGTGGTCAATCCTCAAGAGGCGGGTGGTCAAACAAAAACCCACTAATTCTGACAAACTCCAAGAAGTGATTATGAAAGAATGGGTTGCTATCAGTCAGGATTTGGCCCAGAAGTTGATTGAGAGCATGCCCAGTCGAATTGCAGAGGTACTGAAAAAGAAGGACCTGCAACACTGCAAATACTGACTCTTTGCATAAATGTCATGTAATTGTCGATAAAAGCCTTTGAAACGTATGAAGTGCTTGTAATTATATTTCAGTACATCACAGAAACACCTGAAACAAAGATCTAAAAGCAGTTGAGCAGCAAACTTTGTGAAAACTAATATTTGTTTCATTCTCAAAACTTTCGGCCACGACTGAACTGAGTTATGCTATGTACATATTTCAGCTTATTAGTAAAAAAATGTATGAAGCTGTGACAATTCTGTTGCTTTGTCATTATGGTGAGAAAAAAAGTAATTTAAAAAAGTTTAACAGTTTAAGGTTTAAAAGTTTAAGGCAGCAACATAACAAAATGTAAAAAAAAGAATGGTTATGAATACTTTCGCAAAGCAATGTAAATACCAATATAAGAACAAATGTAAATTATATTATTGGCATAAAAGTGTAATTCTGACTATACAAAATTAATTTTTATTAAGTTTTATTACTTTTATTAAGTTTTACAAAAAAAGTAAATAAATAAAACAATAATTATTTTCCAAGTTTTAATTTATTATAAAAATAAGCATCAGCCCCTTTTGTGGTTCAAAAGGGGCAGCTGAACATTAAAAAAGTCTCTTATGCTCTCCAAGGCCTAACTTTTTTTGATCAAAAATACAGTAGAAACAATAATATTGTGAAACATTATTACGGTTTAAAATAACTTGATACATTTGTATTTGCTAAGTGGAAAGTTCAAAAGAAAAGCATCTATTTGAAAGAACATAGGAGTTTGATCAATTGAATGTGCCAGTGCTGAATAAAAGTATTAATTTCTTATATTTTTTTTTCTTTTACTCAGCCTTTTGAATGGTTGTGTATGTACAATAAATGCTACCGATGTGTGATGACTCCTCTGAAATGGTAAAGACAGCACCAAAAAGAGGCGTTTTTTATTTATTTATTTATTTTTGGTGTTTTGCCTTTATTGTGATAGGACAATTGAAAGCAGACAGGAAGCTAAGTGGGAGAGAGAGGGGGGCGGGATAAGGAAAGGAAAGGTCCTTGAGTCGGGATTCGAATTTGGGACACCCATAAACGCAGTGGCGTTATAAGTCGGCACACTTGCCCACTTGGCTATTGGCGCTGTTTAAGAGGGTTTTTTGTGCATTTATACAGCTTTACAGCAATGTTTCCCCTTGTGAGATAGCTCTGGTTAATAGAGGCTTTAAGAACAGCTTACTTACTGTTTTGTATTTGACAATATATTCCAGGATGGGCATTCCTCCATCATCCTGCTTGACCAGACCCAGTCGGTACGCCTTCCCCACCCCTCGCTGACCCTGAACCGAAGGGGGACTTGGCTCTCCTGAATATGGAACAAAGACAAAATAATGAATGAATGGTTCACATTCATATTCATAACTGGTAAGAAATTAACTCAATGGTCAGCAGCAGAATAATACTGTAATAACGTAACGACTGATGGTTGTTTTTCCAAACCTTCAGCATTTAAGGGTCAAAGCAGAGGGCACTCACGTATGGGTAGAGTTTGAAAGCTCTCAGTGCGGCTGAACTCCCCTTGACCTTTTCCGTTCACCGCAGCAACTCTCACCTCGTAGGTCGTGTTGGGCTCAAGGTTAGTGAGCAACACGATTGCTGTGGAAGAGAAAAAGAGAATGATAAAGACAGAAATATGGAAATTATCAGATTGTACATACTGTCCCAACTGGTCTACTAAATCATGTACATGGTTTGAAATGATGTAATTATGTCATGTGATTGTCTAATGTGTTTCTAAAGGTCATCTTGGTGTTGTAGGTAAAGAAAAATTAATCTAAGCACTGTAAATTCAGGTTGGACTGGAGCTGTATCTCCCACAGCTCTTCTCACTCTTCTAGTTTGGCCCTTGAAGTTAGTATAAACTGAAAGTTTGGGCAATTCTTTTTGTAGAAATGTGTTTTGTATGTGTGAATGTAGTAAGAATGAAGTCAAGCTAATAAAAATCATGAAAGTATAATGAAAGTCACTTTGTGTTCTATGTTCCAGCCTAAGATCTGAAATGAACTACAAATGGCACTTCTGTCAAAGGAATTATATTTGATTTTGGATATACAGTGGAGGAGAAACATCTCACACATAGATATCCATGTGACCTCAGGACACTAAACAGAATTTAGAACACAAGTTGTATGGACTACTTTTTTAAATATATTTATGTTTTCTTTCATTTTGGAGTTTGATAGCCTAAACGCCCTTTTACTTTCAATTATATTGTAGACAGCGGAGATGACACTCTTCAAAAATGAATCTTAGTGTAATATGAAAGAAAGCAAGTCATACATTTCACTTTTGGCTGAAATATACTACTAATCAAAAGTTTTTGAACAGTGAGATTTTTAATGTTTTAATTCTTTCCTGCTCACCAAGCCTGCATTTATTTGATCCAAAGTACACTAAAAAGCAGTAAAATTTTGAAATATTTTTACTATTTAAAATAACTGTTTTCTATTTAAATATATATTTAAAAATGTAATTTATTCCTGTGATCAAAGCTAAAGTTTTAGCATCTTTACTCTAGTCTTATTTTTAAGTCGTGACCCATACTCGAAATGGGTCTGCATTTAACCCAAGTGCACACACAGCAGTGAGAAGTAAACAAACAAACAAACACGCACGCACGCACGCACGCACACACACACACACACACACACACACTGTGAACACACACCGGCAACAGCATTCAAAAGTGTGAAGTCAGTATAATATGTTTTGAGAAATTATATAAATCAATATTTTTATCATTTAAGGATTATTTGATAATAAAGACATTTGAAATGTTTCAAAAAAATTCTATTTTAGATAAATGCTGTTCTTCTGAACTTTCTATTTATCAAAGTAGCCTAAAAATCTACTAGCTGTTTTCAACATAATAATAATACATGTTTTTCAATTTTTGCAGCAAATCATACTATTAGAATAATTTCTGAAGGACCATGAAGTAATGCTGCTGAAAATTCAGCTTTGAAAACACAGGAATAAATGACATTTTTAAATATATTCAAATAGAAAACAGTTATTTTGAATAGTAAAAATACTTCAAAATTTTACTGTTTTTGAACATTAAAAATCGTACTGCTCAAAATCTTTTGCCGTAGTGTATTTCTTATTTAAGTAAGAAATCAAGACTACACGTTTTTAAATACTTTAAGATATGTTTAAGTTATTAAAGAATATAAAATATTTAGTATTTAACGGCTTTGAATAATTTAAACACTGATTTTGAATGATTGATTTTATTCCTCAAACAAGACTATCATTTAAAAAAATGCAGTTGGTAGGATTTTTGTTTTTGCATCTCTTATGTTCACCAAGGCTTAATTTTCAAAAACAGTAAAATGGCGAAATATTATTACAATTTAAACTAACTGTTGTTTATATTAATATATTTTAAAATGTAATTTATTCTGTGTATAGCTGTGGTATAGCTGAATTTTCTTCAGTCTGAGTTTTCTTCAGTGTCACATGATCCTTCAGAAATCATTCTAATATGCTGATTTGGTGCTCAAAGACATTTCTTAATATCATCAGAGTTAAAAACAATGTGAAGTTTAATATTTTTGTGGATACCATGATAAGATTTCAGGATTTTGAATTGTCAGTTTTGACCAGTTGTAAAATGCAAGTATTTATTTATCTTTTTTTTTTTTTTTCAAAAAAGGAGAGAGATACTTAGCTGTAAATGGAAACTATTGCTTCATCTATACTTTTTTTGGTGGTTTAACACATGCATTGACAAAACACAGCAGTGGACAATCTTTGTACTTACTCTGTGTCCCCTGTGATTTCACATCCTTCCAGTCCTGTGAGCTGATGTCTTTGTATTTGACCAGGTAGTGACTGATGGGTACACCGCCATGGGAGTCTGGTTTCGTGAAGGTAACTGTGGCCACGCGCTGTGCCACAGAGCTCAGCCGAACAGAGTAAGGGTTTGAGGGAACATCTGTGACAGAGAAATTATGGGTCAGGGGAAGAGAGACTAACAAACGACTCCATTTATATGCCAAGGCCACAGTTTCAGAGAGTATCAAAGGATCTGGTTGTGTGTCTTTCTGTGGGGTGGAAAACACAGTTATAGAGCTGTTTTCAGGGTCTCACAACCCAAGCTCTCTCAGCCTGAGATGTTTCAAACCACAGATGGAGTCAGCTAGAAATGACTACACAAATACATCATGGTAACACAGACAAAATCTGATAAGCTAAAGCACTTGGTGCGTGGGATACATACAATTTTATGAATGTTATTTGTTTGAATTGAAGTGTTTCTTCAGAAGTAGATTCAGTACAGGCTTACTCATAACTCATAAAAGCACCAAAATTAGCTCATAATCATGAGGTAACACAAAGCCCCCCCCCCAAAAAAAAACATGTTATATCCTGCCTAAACCTCTCCAGCGTGTCCTTTACAATAGGTGACACGGCATAGTTTCAGACATTCTTAGCCATCTTTTATGCTTTGTTTTTTTGCCCTGCCATGTCAGAGAACACAAACTGCTCTGAATAACAAGCATCTGAAAATGGGAGAGCCGAGACCGCTGATGGAGAGAGAAATAGCAAATGAAACAGAGAAAGGCAGCAGGAAGACAGAGAGAAACAAATTCTGTGTACGTAAAAGAGGATCATGGAGGGGAAGTGCCAGTGAGCGAGACAGTGGGACAGAGTGAGACATATGGGAGAGGACGCTAAGACAGACAGAAAAGAGAAGTCATGCCACAAAATCCACTTCCACCTTTGCCTGTCTGCTAGTACAAGGTATAAAAGAAGTTACAACTAAAACAAGCATATACACACAAAAACATGTGTTTTTATTGTGTAAAGACACAAACAATATAGTGGACAACAATCCGTCAGAGTGATCTGCATTATATTCGACGGCTGCTGCCATAAGCTCTTCAAAGCTTGAGTAACTCGAAACACGTTATTGCTAGGATGTTTGAAAGCTAAGCGTGTTTACTTCCAGTGTTGCCACGGTGTTGAGGCCGATACAAAAGTCATTATTATCTGCTGAGGAGATTACATGTACGTGGACAGGCTTTGACAAGAGCGAGAGTGGCTGGGATTTCTAATGTACCTAAAATCCATTCAAGCCTTAAAGGTGAAGTACATAATTCCTAGGACACCAAGCGGAATTGAAATCAGTCTGCCAAAAGTTCTTAACAACCCATTTGCCAATACTCAGGCAAACAGATAGTCTCGTCCCAAACTTGTGTCATTGGTTAAGCAGGAAATTGACATTTTAGGGTGTGTTCACACTTGTCATGTTTGGTTCAATTAAATTAACTCTGGTACGATTGCTCTGTTAGTGTGTGTCATCTGAACCCTGGTGCGCACCAAACAAAGTGGACCAAGACCATTTAAAAGATGGGTCTCTGTCCACTTCCAAATGAACTCTGGTGCGGTTCGAATGAAATATGAACGCAACACGGACCGAATTCTTCAAAACGAACCAACAGCAGCAAGTAATGACAAAGTGCAACAAGATTTCATGAAGGGAACAAGTGGTGTGTCCAAAACAAAAGGAGTAGAGGGCAAACATGGAGCAACACGGAGCTAACGTGCCTTTTCTTGAGCTCTTTGTAAGTTTGCAAATGTTGAAATTTTAAAATGTACCCCTTGGGAAGCTATAACGGGGTTGTTTAGAAAAGGGGCCCATCTAAATTTACCCCAAATCCTACAAAGCCTAAAGGAAAGCTCAAAACTTCATGAAACCTGGTGAGCACATGCAACTGTCTTGGTGTTAAAAAACGAAATATTTCTATGGTAAATTACCTGGATTTGCCAAAAAATTTATTTAAATAATTAATTTAGGTGGTTATAGCCACAATGTCTCTTTCCTATTGTGCTTAAATGCCTTAAGCGCTTAAACCCCGGTAATCGCTGCTTGCAGCTACATTATTTCTTCTTATTAAAGTTACAAAAGTGATTTAGTCAAGACCAGTGAGAGATTTTCTCTCTTTTCTTGTTTAATTAACATGAATGCTGTCACTTTAAGAGCTGCCCAGATCCAACATGCTGTTATATGTTTTCTTTCTCAGCTGTTTGCTTTCACTTTTAGACTTTAAATTGAACCTAAACGGGCATTTGTAACACATTGTGTATATTTAACCGGTCAAGGCCTTCAAGCTGCAAAATAGCTCCCATGCTTTATGAGCAATGTCTTCATGTGTGTGCGCTACTTTGACAGAGCTCAGAAACAGTCTCTCAGATAGCAAAATTAGTTCTTTCACTGCTGATTGCATTTCATTGGCCCAAAATCACTTGTTTTTAAACCATAATGCTTAAAAACATGTGCAAACTTCTATGTTTTCATGACTATGTAGCACAGAAGCATCACTGAGCATATAACCGCGGTAGAGACGATAGTCAAAAATTCCTACCAGTTGACAAATTTCTAGCAGTTAACAGTGTCTACTGGTATATCGGCAACCCCTACTCTTCAGTAGTGAGTTTAGAATTATCTCTTTGTTTAAATAATGGCAGATGTTTGGTAGAGTGTTTTGGAAACAATAACTCTTCTTTTTAATTTTACTTCAAATCAAAGAAATTACAAACTTCACCTTTAAGGCTTGAAAGAGCCATAGTGACATTGTTCACAACCCTCTGGAGTTTCTACAAATTACTTATATATAATTGTCTCTACATGTTAAACTGGAATAACAGCAAGTGTTTAAACAAACTTCACCTTTCAAACACTCCTATGTCCCAATTCTCACGCAGCTTTATACTGACAGACAGTTTAATCATATGGATTAGTTGAACCTGTGGTAAACACTCACCTGCCTGTGCTAGGATGAACTCCTGAAAGCGCATCCCAATGTTGTTTCTGGCTGTGCAGTTGTAACGTCCAAAATCTCTGTCTGACATTGGGGTAACCTGAGGACCATGGTTGTGTTAGCGTGATCATACATTCATTTTTCTGACATCACATGCATGTCTTTTTAAACATCTATTATCAGCTGCTGTTGTTCTTGTGTTCATTTGAAACTAATCATGTTTAGTAAACATAACTGCCAAGGACACATCTGTTTCCAGAGAAACAAATTGTTGTTGAGTCTTGTCTAGGTCAGATGAGTTTTCTGCTTGCACCAGCACAAATAATCTTCTCTGTCCAGTGTTTTTCTCATATCATTGATATACAAATATAGTTTGGTAACACTTTACAATAAGGTTCTATTAGTTATTATACATAAAAAAACAATGAACAATAGATTTCTCACACTATTTATTAATCTTTGTTAATTAATGAAAATATAGTTGTTCATTGTTTGTTCATGTTAGTTCACAGTGCATTAACAAACAAATTTTTTTGATTTTATTAATAACTGTATTAACTAACATGAACTAACAATAGACAATACATTTATTACAGTATTTAATAATAATACAGTATTTTGTTAATGTTAGTTCACAAAAATACGTGAAGGTACAAAAATACAGTTGTTCATTGCTTGTTCTAGGCCTAGATGTCATTAATGTCTAACTTCCCACTCTTATCTAGTTGAGCAAACACACACACACACACACACACACACACACACACACTGGTTTACATGTTTTATGGGGACATTCCATAGGCGTAATGGTTTTTATACTGTACAAACCGTACTTTCTATCGCCCTACACCTACCCTACACCTAAACCTAGCCCTCACAGGAGATTGTGCAAACTTTTACTTCATCAAAAAAACTCATTGTGCATGATTTATAAGCCTGTTTCCTCATGGGGACCTGAGAAATGTCCCCACAAGGTCAAAATCTACTGGTATTCCTATCCTTGTGGACACACACACACACACACACACACACACACACACATGTTTGTTTTTGTGAATTGTGGGGACATTCCATAGACGTAATGGTTTTTATACTGTACAAACGATATTTGCTATCACCCTACACCTTCCCTACACCTAAACCTAGCCCTCACAGGAGACTGTGCATATCTTTACATTCTCAAAAAAACGTATTCTGTATGATTTATAAGCCTTTTGAAAAGTGGGGACATGGGCAATGTCCTCATAAGTCACCCTCTCCTTGTAATACCTATGTCATACCCATGTTATTACACCAATTTGTGTCCTGATATGTCACAAAAACAAACACACACACACACACACACACACACACACACACACACACACACACACACACACACACACACACACACACACACACACACACACACACACACACACACACACACACACACACACACACACACACACACACACACATATCCAATAGGAGTGAGAAAAATGTTAAAAACAGGAACCAGCAGTGGGTGGGTTACTGTACCTCGAGGAGTGATCTGCCGGGGGCACTGTGTACACGCATGTTTCCAGCACCCTCACTGGGGATGGTCAACTTTTCCCGTCTCCACAGCATTGTGGCCGGAGGGTTAGACATAACATCACAGCTGATGTTGACCGGGTTCCCTTCCCACGAGAAAAATATAGTGTGGTTGGTCTGGAACTTTGGAGCATCTGTGAAGAGAACGGTAAAGTCATCCATCAAAAACTCATTCAAGATTAGCTGCCCAAAGTCTAAATTAAATTCGAGCATGTACCAGGCAGGTAGGAGCTTCCACATATGCATTAACAGAACGCTTTATCACAGACTTTTCTTTCACCTGGGTAAAATGGGCTCCTAATCAAAGTGAATCTGAAGCATGGCTACTTCTCGCCGGTTGCCTCTAATTTTTCAAAACAGCCTGCATAAACTCAAACCCCTGCTTCCCCCACAATGCAGTGGGTGGTGGAAGATTTCATTTGGCATTATGTTGGAGAGACGCAATGAGGCAGAGAGTGTGAGATAGAGAGTACTGTGGTATTGGGAAATGCTGCATTATATGTGATTTCTCAGTCTTACACCCACACCAGCGCACACACACATAGACACAGAGAAACAGCACACACAATCACACCCATTTTTTCCATTAAAGAGATTGATGCAGCCTACAGTGTCACATCGGTGACGGATTGAGACGGAATGAATGGGTATATTAGCAACCCTGCTAGATGGTCGGTTCCAGTGCACCCCATAATGAGATATATATCTACCCTTCTGCTGCTACTGGTTCTGAGGATATAGGATACAGAAATGTAAACTGAATTAAATATCATTTTCAGTATAGATCACCAACAAATGTTTGGTAAATAAAGAAGGCAAGGGAGGCGGCTCAAAATATTGAATGAGAAAAAAGGGAAAAAGCATGAGGTGGGTTTTTTTTAATCTCAGTGTTAAAAATGAAGAATTACTGGGGGAAAGTCACATGACAGGAGGCAATGCCTCCAACACGATTTGATTGGATATGACTGGTTATGTTCGGCTGTGATTGGTTCATGCGATAAATCCCGCCTCTTGTGTTCCTTTGAATTTCGCATTTATGAATCTGTCTGAATTAACAATATAATGGCGTTAATGTAAAGACTAATTAAAAAAGTAAACAACTCACACACTTAGAGATAAGCACTTTGTTACATAAAAATAAGACTTAAAATGTCATGAAAACATGAGTTGTGGGAGTTTTTAGTGAGTAATATGTTTGGTGAAATTTAAAGTAAATCTCAGTGTCTGTGGCCAATGTATACCAAGCTTTGATGATCCGAAAAATAAAAAATAGTCAAAAGTTACTATTAAAAAGCATAGCTGAACATAACCTCACAAATAAAATATACTGTTTAAGCTGTTACTGCTATTGTTACTGTTAAAAACACTAAGTTGTTGAGATTCACACTTGGCTTTAATAAAAAGAATATTGATAACATTGTTAATGTAAAATATACATACATACAGTTGAGGTCAGAAGTTTACATCCCCCTTTCAGAACCTACAAAATGTTAGTTATTTTACCAAAATAAGAGGGATCATACAAAATGCATGGTATTGTTTATTTATTACTGACCCGAGTAAGATATTTCACATTAAAGATGTTTACATATAGTCGACAAGCAGAAATAATTAAAAATTACCCCGTTTAAAAGTTTCCATCTCCTTGATTTTTAATACTGTGCTGTTACCTGAATGATCCACAGCTGTGTTTTTTTTAACAGTTAAACTACCTGCCGTTCTTCAGAAAAAACCTTTAGGTCATGCATTTTTGTGTACTTGAACCCTTTCAAACAATGACTGTATGATTTTGAGATTTATCTTTTCACACTGAGGACAACTGAGGGACTCATATGCAACTATTACAGAAGGTTCAAACGCTCAGTGATGCATCATGAGCCAAGGGTGAAAACGTTTTGAATTTTAAGATCAGAGTAAAAAACTTATGGGGAACATGTAACTACCTCTGAAGGGCTGTACTAAATGATAATAATAAAATATGATATTTAGGCAAAATAAGAAAAATGTATCTCCATTCTGTCCAAAACAAGGGACGCATAAACAACTATCACTAAACAAACAACAACAAAAAACTCAGCTCTGGATCATTCAGGTTACAACACAGTATTAAAAATCAAGGGGATGTAAACTTTTGAACAGGATCATTTTTTTTATAAATTAAACTTTTATTTTCTCTTGTGGACTATATGTAAACATATTTTATGTTAAATATATTATTCAGGTAAGTACTAAATAAACATTGACATACATTTTGTATGACCTCTCTTATATTTTGGTAAAATAATTAACAGATTCTGAAAGGGGGGCGGGGGGGGGGGGGGTGTAAACTTTTGACCTCAACTGTATGTATGTATATATTTTACGTTAGAAATATACTTACAATTATTTATATAGTTCCAACCTTTCAGTGAATAAATAGTCTTAATTAGTTCAATTTAATGATTAATTATACATCTTCCCAGTTCAGTTTACTGCAAGGTGTGACTAATCAAATTAAAATTCCAGCAATATTTAGACCACTCACATTCAATATCCAGAAACATGCTCTTCTGATGTCCACCGATCCTGCTAAGAGCTTCACAGTCAAAACGTCCCCAGTCAGACAGCTTGACTCCAACAATAGTCAGCATGGATTCGCCATAACGGCCTCGCACCTCCACACGGCCGTCTGGACTCTGAAAAGAACATGACATGCTTCACTTATTTGAAAAACAGACGAACCCGATAATCACAGTGTCAAGGTTGTAGGATTAAGTATAAAATCGTGTAATAGCAACATGTGGGGATTAAGGCATGACTCATGAGGACTGCTTTTTTAGAGGATTCATGTGAGGGAAGGGTGCAGAGAGGCTTTTAACACACCTCAAGTGTTTCATCTGCTTTTCCCTCACATTTTTCATGGCAAATGAGTACAGAACCATTTCTGACTTGTGAACATGGCTTTGGGAGTACAATGTTCAACAGTGGTATTTCTACTAGTTCGTAGTTCTTCCACAGGGACACATATTCACGTTAGGACTGCGTCATATCCTGATCCCATTACTCCCTCTAAATAAAGAACATAAATCTATAAAACACGATTAACGGATGTTATTAAAAAACAGTGTTATATAAGAGGTGTTATATAGCATAAAACAGTATTGTGATACTAGGCACCAATGTTGCCAAAGAATAGAAGATGCAAAAGAGTTCATTAGCATAACTGTAGGTGATACTGTGCATACAGGCTCTGTGCCAAAGCAAGCAGCCTATGCAGGCAGGATTTTAAGCCATTATATGTGTGCTACAATATAAAGGCTTTTCCAAAAGGTAGGAAGCGTAATTATGCCGCCCTCAAAGACACCTTCTAGACAAATTCTAAAGCAGCATGAAATGAGCAGAAAATGCAATTCCAAACTAAGTGCGAAGAAAATCAATCCAAGATGGTTACTGTTCAAAAAGTATTGGGTTTGTCTTGGTTTTTTAAATTTTATTTTATTTTATTATTTATTATTCAGCAAGTGAAATCAGCAATGTTAAAAAAGCATCTACCATCTATTTTTTGCTGGTTCAAAACCCACCGGAAACAATAAAAAAACGCTCACCACCTGATCAAGAATAGACTGTCTTAGGCACCACCAGGGTCTAATTTATTAAAACAAATGAATGTATTAATTTATATAGTCTACAGTTTTAACAGTTTGGGGTCAGTAAGATGTTTTTTTTAAAGAAATGAATACTTTTAACCAGCAAGGAAGCAATAAAATATTTAAAAGTGACAGTAAAGACTTTTACATTGTTACATTTTTTTTTTTCAAATTAAGGCTGTTCTTTTGAAATTTCTACTTGTGACAGAATTCTGAAAAAAAAAAGGTTTTCACTAAACTATTAAGCAGCACAACTGGTTCAAATGTTGTAATAAAACAGTGTAATAACACTGTAATAACATTGTAGTAACATAATAGGTAGAAATTTATCTTGAACACCAAATCAGCATATAATGATTTCTAAAGGGTCATGTGACACTGAAGACTGGAGTAATGGCTTGGCCATCACAAGAATATATTTCATTGTAAAATACTTTTACAAGCTATTTTAAATAATAACAGTATTTCAAAATATTACTGTGTTCACTGTATTTTTGATCAGATAAATGCAGCCTTGGTGAGCACAAGAGACTTCTTTCAAAAACATTTTAAAAATCTTACTGACTGCAAACTTCTCAGGCTCATTGGAGATACATGCCTCTATATACATTCAGGCAAAACTGAGAACAGTACGGTTACATAATACAGTAAATGTAGTATATTTATCAAAGAATACTCAAAAAATATATTGTAATTTTCACAAAAATGTTAAGCAGCACAACTGTTCCCATTTTTTAACTATGACTTTATTTCGAACATGTAAAAATAATAAAATAATAAAATAAAATAATAAAAACTAATAAACAAAACAAAATAAAACAAAACAAAAGTGAAAAGTGGTAGGAAGAAGCATAAGCTTATTTAATCCAACCCTTCTCCACTTCTTGTTAATAATCATCAAGTTAGCTTCAAAATTAAGTCATCTTAATCTTAACACATTCAATTCTTAAAGGAGTAGTTCACTTTCAGAACAAAAATTTACAGATAATGTACTCACCCCCTTGTCATCCAAGATGTTCATGTCTTTCTTTCTTCAGTTAAAAAGAAAATATGATTTTTGAGCAAAACATTTCAGGATTTCTCTCCATATAATGGACTTCTATGGTGCCCCCGAGTTTGAACTTCCAAAATGCAGTTTAAATGCAGCTTCAAAGGGCTCTAAATGATCCCATCTGAGGAAGAAGGGTCTTATCTAGCGGAACGATTGGTTATTTTCTAAAACATTTACAATTTATATACTTTTAAATCTCTGCACAGAGCACACACAAAGCTAGACAAGACAAGCATTTGAGGTTAAAAAGTATATAAATTTAAATTGTGTTTTTTTTGGAAAATAACAGATTGTTTTGCTAGATATAATCCCTTTTCCTCGGCTGGGTTCGTTTAGAGCCATTTGAAGCTGCATTTTGGAAGTTCAAACTCGGGGGCACCATAGAAGTCCATTATATGGAGAGAAATCCTGAAATGTTTTCCTCAAAAAAACATAATTTCCTTACGACTGAGGAAAGAAAGAAATGAACGTCTTGGATGACAAGGGGGTGAGGACATTATCCGTACATTTTTGTTCTGAAAGTGAACTACTTCTTTAATACATTATTTACAATTTACAATTTACTACATATATAATTATATGCATGTAAAAAAAAACATACATAAAAACAAATAACTAAATCTGTATGATGAACACCTTTTCAAATCCCTTCTTCCTTCCTGTATCTTGTGAAAACCATATTTTTATGCTGCTTTTTGAAGAGTATTTTTACGCTTGGGGTACTGCATTGTTAGCTAAGCACCATACTTATGCCAACCTCTTCTAAAATGAACAGAAATGTCCCTTTGTGTGGAGACTGTACGCCTACTTCCCAAAATGTTAACTAATGCAACTGCATTTCACTTAGATGTCTTCAGAAGACTGAACACTAAAACTACCACAGCTTCAACTCATCTAGGCTTTTTTAAATCCGCGAGAGGATATGAAAGCCATAGGACGGCATGGTCCCAAACTAAATTATTACCACTGAGTACGCTGTCTGTCCGTAAAGAGCTGCAAACAATCCAAGACCTTTACAAACACAGATCTCTGACTGTTTAACCATCTTAAAAGCAAACAAGTCGAGGAGACATCACACAGGTCTCTGTTTCGCCGACCACAACACTGCTCTGATGTAAATCAACTCTTCAGTTTTTTTCCCACTGCCCTCTGAAGCGTTCCCTGCATAATAAACAGTAGAGGGATGTGTGGCGGTGTCAGTTTTGATTAGTGAGAGTGAGCAGTAGTGTGGTTAACGAGAGGCAGTGCATGATGACAGTTTTGAGTCCTGTCTTCCTGTCTCAACACCCCGCTCATCATCTGAGCTGACCAAAATTGCCCTCAGTCAGTCACTAATCTCCACACTCACGCTGACACATGCATCACACCAGCCAGACCCATTTCCCAGCCGCTTCCTGCTGAAAGAAACAGGTCACACCAGCTTAAAGGGATAATTCACCCCCAAAAATGAAAATTCTGCCATCATTTACTCGCCCTCATGTCTTTCAAACCCATGACTTTCTTTTTTACGGTGGAACACAAAAGAAGAAATTCACTGGCTTTCTATGCAATTACAATGAAAGGCTTTCAAGCTTCAAAAAAGATGGAAAAGCATCATGAAAGTATCATAAAAGCAACCCATATGATTTGTGCATTGTGTTTCAAGTCTTTTGAAGCCATGCAAAAGCTTTGTGTTAGAAACAGAGAAATCACTGACACCAGATCAATAAGTCACAGGTTGAACTTAAGGACTGGGTCAGTTTGATTTGTAAGCAAATCATTTAGACCAATTCATTCAAAAGATTTGTTCAAATGAATGATTCTTTCACTGCTTTTTTTTCATAAACTTGCCAAACTCACCATTTCATCATGAAAACACCAGAGAAATGGCTTGATGTGAAGAATTCCAGTGATTAAGTTTAATCTGGGTCTGTTTGTCAAAGCAATCTGTCAAATTGCTACAGAAGATTTGGAATATCATGTACCAGTCATCACTACTTTTGTGCGTTTTGTCATCTGACAACCTCTTTTCCCATTCACTTTTATTATTTTGAAAAGAGTGTCCCAAGATGTTCTTCAGAAATCTTCTTTTTGTGTTCCATGGAACAAAGACAGTCATTTCTAAGTGAATGGTTTTTGGAACATGGTAGCTATTACTTGCTGGTTCAAAACGGCCCACTGGGAACGACAAAACAAGGCCCAGCACCTGATCAAGAATAGACTAGACTATATGACATACTCTACATTTCAAATGTTTGGGGTCAGTAAGATGTTAAATTTTTAATTCATCAAAGATGCATTAAAATATTCAAAAGTGACAGCAAAGACTTATTTCTTTCTGCTGTTCTTCTGAAATTCCTATTCATGACAGAATTCTGGAAAAAAATATCAGTTTCCACAAAAATATTAAGCAGCACTGGTTTCAACATTGTAATTAGAAATTGTAATAACATTGTAATAACATAATAATACGAAACATTTCTTGAGCACCAAATCAGCATATCAGAATGATTTCTAAAGGATCATGTGATACAAATACTTTAGAATAAAAAAAGTTATTTTAAATATATTTCAAAATATGTTTGTGTTCACAATATGCTTGATCAGATAAATGCTGCCATTTTAAAATTCTTACTGACTGCAAACTTTTCAATATAGGCTCATTAGAAATATGCACCTCTATATGCATTTCTGAAAAACTAAAAAACATATGTATGAATTGCTGCAGTTTTAATTTGAAATGAACACTAGAGGCAGTAAAACTCTGACAACTTTTATTCCTTTTCACCCAAAGTATGATTTACATGTACAGAGTTTTGATTAATAAAGCCTGATTTTCAAACAATTACTTGAAGAATATTATGTAATGACTTTTTACATACAATTTTAACATCCTGCGCAATTTGAAAACAAATACTTTTAAACATTGCCATCACATATACAGCTTCATATGCAAGTTTTCTAATTCAGTAGGTTTGCTTGGAAGCTCACGCAATATGGTGAAACTACGGTTCGACAAAACAGCTCAAATCCGCATAAAGAACTTAAAATAGCACAGCTGCATTAACAAATTAATTTTTATATCACTTTTACATTTGTTAACACTCTCGGATATGTTTAGGACACTCCCCGGATATTTCAATTCTGAACAGCTGCAATACCTAGCTCAAACAGTGTAATACAAATGCAGCAATACGTGCCCGTACCATCATAATAAAAACATGCCACAGTCACGTATTGAATGTGTGTTTTAGAGCCACTCTCTGGACATTTCACTTTGAAACTGCCGTGAAATAAAAAGAGCTGTAGAGTATCTGTAAATACACAGTTTAAAAGGAAGGAACTTTTATGCGTTTGTGCCCACCCAAATAAAAAATGTAAAGTTTTCTATGCAGCCCCCCATTCTATAATTACGCTATACCCTAGGCATATACTTCAGCAAGAAACCATATAAAAACCATGTTAAACCAGATTTAGCTATATTTTTTAAAGTACTAAAAGTTTAATTTGGGTTTTGTGCATGTAGACATCCAGTGAGTCATATCATACTGACTGTTAATTGGCCCCCACAGACTGTACTAAAGTGCCAAATGTCAAATCTCTCACCGCCATTCAGCTCATTCCTAGCAGTGAATTGGTGTCCATTTTGAACTCTTACTTTAAGCATTCAGAGTAAAACGGAGGGGAGGAAAGAGGCTCCCAGATCAATTGTTTGCAACTTTGGAATTCAGAGCAGGTTCGGTCCCGGCCCCTGCGTAATTGTAGCAGACTAACTCCCGTACCTTACCTCCACATCCCCACACCTCTGAAAGAGCAGCTTAAATCAAACTCATTTTGTTCATATTGAGTGGCGGCAAGCGTCGCTGCTCTCCTACACCTCTTTGTATGAATCCTCTTTCATTTCCCAGCCATGCAGGCTATTCTAATCGCTATCCGAGCAGCTCTCGCTAGATTAACTGTGATGGGGAGTCTTTTCACAGTTCCTCCCTGGAGTCAGGCTCCGTTTGCCTCCATTGTTGACGCCAACAACCCACCTTTCACAGAATTCTAATGATCTTTGACAGTTTCTGTTCCCATCATCTTTCCCGCCTGGCCACTGCAATCGCATTTGCCATTCTGCAGGCCGCATTCGCATTCAGCACAGACACGGAGCATGCCGGTAGGAAATGCAGAGCATTACTGGTGCACAGGAAGCCTTCTTCAGCCTTCAAATGCTACACAGACTGAGCGTGCCTCAGGGCTGTGTCTCTGCATGCTAGTCTATTATATCCTCTAATGTCCATGACTATTACAGTGGGCGTGAGCAAAGACTGAACGTTACACATATCTGGCAGTTAATGTGCTGGTAAAATGCTGCACTGTTTTGTGACTAAGAGGAAATGGCAGTTGAAATAACCTATTCAGGCTTTCTACTTCAAAATGTCATGTTTAATCCAATGTTTTTTGTGATTTGTTTCCAAATTTTCTAGCAATTTCTGACTGAAAATTGGTCAATTGTTTCAGTGTACATGTGTTCTTGGAAATAGTTTATGGTACACTATAAAAAAGTACAGCAGATGCCCATTAGAGCAAAGTGCTTGCTGTCCTAAACTTATTATAACATTGCATTAATACTGATCACATGAAGAAAAAAGACTAGTTTAGTGCCAGTAAAATTACCCCCAAAATTTTCATTTTAAATAAATGAATATTCAACATTGATTACATTAAGAAATCAGAATATGATTTCTGAAGGATCTGGAGTAATGGCTGCTGAAAATTCAGCTTTGCCATCACAGGAATAAATCAGACTTTAAAATATATTAGATTTTTGTAAATTTGTGTAATATTTCACAACACTGTCAAATAAATGCAGCTTTTGTGAGCATAATAGATTAAAAAAACAAACATTAAAACACCTTAATCATTGTTATATCTCTATATCTCTAAGAATCAAATTATACCTTATCTCCATCTGAAAAGCTGTGCCCATCACTTGCTCTCCTCCAGGAGATTTCAGGCAAAGGTTCACCTTCAGCCTTGCAGGAGATCATAGCAGCACTGCCCTCCACAGCCGTCACGTTCCTTAGCTTAGTAATGTGGGGCTGGACTGCAGAGAAATGTGACAAAGACAAAAGAGAAACAGAGAACTTGAAAAAACAACAAAAAAACAACAACACTCAAGCTTAGTTTACATTAGTCATATGATTTCCACCACTGACTGCTTTTACATGTGCAATAACATTACATGTGTACATAAAATACAATAGCTGAAAAGTATTTAAAGGGACAGTTCACCCAAAAAGGGAAAATTCTGTCATTAAGTACTCATGTCGTTTCAAACCTGTAAGATCTTCGTTCATCTTCAAATTAATGTCATTTCAATGAAATCTGAGAGCTCTCTGACCCTGCATAGACAGCATCGCAACTACCACGTTCAAGGACTTATGATAAGGTATAATAAGGACATTGTTAAAATAGTCCTTGTGACTTCAGTGGTTCGACCGTAATGTAATGAAGCAATGACTCTTGTGAACACACATTAAGGACTGACACAGAAGAGAAGAAATTGTTGCATAAAGTCACTATTTTTGTTTTCTTGTGCACAAAAAGTACTCTCGTAACTTCATAACATTACGGTTGAACCACTGATGTCACATGGACTATTTTATTGATGTTCTTACTACCTTTCTGGGCCTTGAACATGGTAGTTGCATTGCTGTCTATGCAGGATCAGAAAGCTCTCAGATTTCATCAAAACTATCATAATTGTTCCAAAGATGAACAAACGCCCAAGGGTTTTGGAACGACATAATGGTGAGCAATTAATGACAAAATTTCATTTTCGGGTGAACTATCCCTTCAAAGATCTTTTCATTTTGAGAAAAGAGATGTAGAATATGTCTCTAGGAGCTTTGCATCATCTATTAAAAATGTATTCATATTCCTTTGGAAGCTCTGAAATATAATCGTCTGCTCAATAAAGATTTCTCTTTCAAGAGAGTACATATTGCACTTGGGTAACGATTCAGTAAATATCAGACTGAACTTTGCGTCAACAACATCATTCTGGTCTGACAATCAAAAATCCTTCATGGGCACCCAGCTGGAAGAGAAAACAACAGAATATTGCAGAAAGGTCAGCATTTTGCTGTCTGGAGTTCAGAAAAAGAAGCAGCACATTGACAAGCACAACACATCTATTGCTATCTGAATCTAACAGGCTCCCACTGGTAAATAAACATTAGTAAATTGCAGGGGTTGTGTGGCATAGGAATACTTAAGATTCTCATCATAAATCTATGATAAGGCTTGTCTTGTGTAGCAACGCTCATTAGTAGGGTAACTGATGTACAACAGCGGCAGCCTTCAAGCAAAGAGGTGACACCATCGCAGCGTTTAACCTGATAAATATACATCAAAAAATGCTTTCCCGCAGGGTGCACAATAATAGTGGATAAATAAAAGAGAACAGTAGAATGGTGGGAGAAAATCTTATCAGCACAATCTCTTTCTCTTGCTATGTTGACATTAGGGATTGAATCAACTAACAATTAAATCTAAGAAATGAGCATAATCCTGACGATAAAGACTGATTTGCATTTAGATGTTCTTCACGAACTACATGATTCATGCAAACAGACGCCTAAAATTGACTTTTCAACAACTTTTTAAACATATTTGTCAATAGACAGCAAGTGCAACCCATGGTTTACACAATGTCAAAGAGTTTCATTTCACACTTTGAACAATAATCATTATTTAAGAAGATTACTAAAATACAGCTGGGACCCACAAACATATCAGTAAAGCACAAAACGGTGCTGAGATAAAGCGTGGTGAGATAATCCAGCTCCAGAACCTTGGGATGCCTTTCATTAAAGCCAAAAACAAGTTTTACGCGCATGCAGGAAATGCAGAAGACGTGCCTAGCTGAGTGGAAACCCTAGCAGCCCCGTCTCTGTTAGCTGTCAGGGGTCATAAAGGAAAGTTACAACTCAGATTCACACCACGCTTTGCAAAACAAAACTCCCATCCAATAACGGAGGCTCATTTAAATGAGTTGCTTTGAAGAATACCCTTTGCTTGCGCATGGAAAGGATTCTGATGACTAAAGAATAAATCTCCATACATTTACATGAGCAGACAAGGTGCTATCTGAATAATCGGTGAAATTGTTGGCAGCTTCATGAAAATCGAAATCGAAATTCCTTGCCATAAAGAATATGTCATCCATTCGCATGTAATTTAGGTCATCTGTTTATGGAAGAAAAGCATGTCGCATGGCCGGACTGGAGAGAGTGAAGCTCAGGGATGTACTGTACCTGTCAATCACCATTCAAAACATCAGGTTTCCTGCTGTTGCACTATCCATAAAGATAGAAAGCTTTTACTTAGTGTAGTTCAAATTTAGTCTTAATTTTGCTCTCAGGATCCACAGATGCTGACAATTATGACTGACACAGTGGCCCAGGGGATGAGTCTTTGAGACTGTAAAAATGTCAACAAGCTGAAAAACGTATTTTGAGGTAATGTGTTAAAAAGGATTTGATACAATTGGTATTGAAAAAAGTATCTTTTAAGAACCAGCATCAAAGTCAATATATCGGTAAACTTTCTCAAGCACCAAACCAGCATATTAAAATGTTTTTTTTAAAGAATCATGTGACAATGGAGACAGGAGTAATGGCTGCTGAAAATTTAGCTTGGCCATCACAGGAATAAATTACCTTTTTAAATATATAAATAAAAATAATATATGTAAAATAGTAATAACATTTCATAATATTATTGTCACATTTCACGTCTGTTTTTGTCTCCCCCTGTCATTTTGTGATCATTTGGTTTAGTCCTCGTTTGTGTAATCACCGTCACCTGTGTTTAATTATGAGTTACCCTTTATAAGTCTGTCCTTGAGTTCAGTGTATTGTCGGTCCTTAACATTGTGTGTGAAAGTGTTCCTGCCTGTTCCTGCCTGTTCCTGCCTTGTTCCTCTTGGAGAATTAGATTAAATATATTGTTATTTGTGAATATCGTCTATCGTCTCGTCTCGTCCTGCACGCACCCCTGACAGAAGGACCGACTGAAACAGTTCACGGCATTTTCCCCTGCGTTTTGGTTTTTCGTTTTTTCTCAGTGTTTGTTTTTTTTTTTTTTTCTTTATGGATAACCCTGCTGTTTTCATCATCCTCATGGAGCAGGGGAACCGTTCTCTCAAGGACCATACCAGAGACTTTGTGCAACTCATACCACTCACGCACTACCCGGACAGCTGCCTGTGCACGTTCTTTCGCAATGGACTAAACATCACCACCAAAGCGCGGCTGTCCGGGGAGGGTCCTCGAGAGGACATTGCCGATTACATCGAGTGGATGCTGGCGTCCTGTGGATCATCTTGGACTATCGGCATCGTCGAGGAGGACGTCAGCCCCACTCAAGTCCCAGAGAGCAGCCAACCATCACCCCGACAAGGAGTTTGAACCCGAGCGCACCGCGGAGGCGGAGGCGGAGCCTGAGCTGCGAGCGACAGAGCCAGAGTCCTCTCCGGCTGATCAGGTGCGTGAGCCGGTTTCTACATCTGCGACGGTGGATTGCGACGTGGAGCAAGTGAGGGAAATGGAGAGCCCTGCCCACTGCAATACCGCTGGGGGTGAGATGGATAACTCTGGGGACTTAATCGACTTCTTCTCCGAAGTTGTGGATTATGAATCATGTGATTTAATAGACTTTTTCTCTGAGCCACTGGCTTACATAAACTTCCCACCCACCCGCCCTCTTCTGTCTGAATCTGCCTGGTCCCCGCTGGTTCCACCCAGCCATCCTGAATCCCCGCTGGTTCCGCCCAGCCGTCCTGAGTCCCCGCTGGTTCCGCCCAGCCATCCAGAGTCTTCCAGGTCATCAGTCAGTCCCCTTGCTCACCCTTAGCCCACCATCTATGCAGTGGGCTCGCCGCAGGGATGCCAGCTAACATCGGTGGCATGGCTGGAGGATCCCTCAGCTCCGCCTCCAGCCTCCGAGCCCAGATCTCCACCTCAGCCCTCCGACCCTGCGGCTCCACCACGGCTCTCAACGCCCTCATCTCCACCGTTGCCCGTCGGTCCACCAGCTCCACCGGGCTCCATCGTCTTTACGGCTCCACCCTGGTCAGTCGTCACCCCAACGTCACCTCAGGACTCTGTTCCTCCGGCTGCGCCTCATCACGCCGTCCCACCGGCTCCTAGGGACTCCTCCCTCCTGAGGGCACAGCCTACATCCTCTGTCGCTCCGGCTCCGCCGCGGACCTCCGGACCTCCGCCTCCGCTGTCAGAGCCTCCTGTTCTGCCTTGGCCCTCCGGATCCGCGGTGTCGCCCTGGATCTTCGGCTCTCCATCTCCGCCTTGGGTTCCTCTGCCAGCTGCTCCGCCTCTGTCGGTCGGCCCCCTGGAGTTGGCGGTCCTTCCTCCACCATGGCTCCTCCCTCCGTCGGCTCCACCGTGGGCCGTCATCCTGGCTGCTATCTGGGTCCTGCTCTCCTGCTTCAGGTCCCTCCTGTTTCCTCCCTGGCTCCTCCCACCGTCGTCGCCCCCTTGGACTGTCTTTTTTGTCACCTGGACTTTTGTTTTTGTCCCCCTCCAAGGGTTGCGTCCTCCGCCAAAGCCTCCTCCCATGGACTCTTATTTTTCTGTCATTTTGCCCCTCTTGTCATTTTTTGTTTCTGTCTTTCCACGGCGCGAGGACGCGCCTATTCGGAGGGGGGCGTAATGTCACATTTCACGTCTGTTTTTGTCTCCCCCTGTCATTTTGTGATCATTTGGTTTAGTCCTCGTTTGTGTAATCACCGTCACCTGTGTTTAATTATGAGTTACCCTTTATAAGTCTGTCCTTGAGTTCAGTGTATTGTCGGTCCTTAACGTTGTGTGATGTGTGTGAAAGTGTTCCTGCCTTGTTCCTCTTGGAGAATTAGATTAAATATATTGTTATTTGTGAATATCGTCTCGTCTCGTCCTGCATGCACCCCTGACAATTATACTGTTTTTACAATATTTTGATCAAATAATTGTGGCCTTGGTGAGCATAAGAGACTTCAACACCATAAAAAAATTTACATATGCCAAACAAAACATTTTATAATGCTTATAATCATATTACAGTTACTTTTTATGGGTTACATGATTACATATTATGTAAACAAAGGCAGTAAATCATTTTTAATTTATTGACTCTCCCTAATTCTTCTTTGTCTGGACATTTTTTTTTTATTGTTAATTGTTAAGGTCATTTAAAGCAGGGATTTCCAAACATTTCTGTCAGCCATACTCCTTTGACTTAAGATATTTACTTGATATATTCTGAAGAAAGTTAATAGTTCAATAATTTAGCAACACTCTTATTTATTTTTTAATTTAATTATTAGCTTTTTACCAAATTACAAACCCACTGCAGTTCTTACATTAAACCCAGTTTGAGAGAGACTTGGTTTAATGTAATTGTTCATGCATTTTATGATGTTGATATCAAAAATGGTATATATATATATATTTTGTCTTTTTGCTTTTTTATATCAATATTGTATGTTAAATTGTATGTTTAAAACAATTTAGATAAAAAAGTAATCTAAAAGTAATCTAAAAAGTAGTCAGAATACATTACCTACAATGAGTAACCTGTAGATTACTTTACAAATTATGTGACCCTGGACCACAAAACCAGTCATAAGTGTCATTTTTTTTTTAAATTGAGATTTGTACAACTTACACTGAATAAATAAGATTTTTGGTATAAAACAAATCGATAATTTTGTTCCATGCAATGTATTTTTGGCTATTGCTACAAATATGCCCATGCTACTTAAGACTTTAGGGTCACATATATATAAACCTTGGTAATTTCAGAAGCTAATGAGCTGATTTTTCATACTTATGGTTTTGTTGCACATGTAAACATAGCCTACTCAATGACCAGCAACTACAATTATCACAACATGACACAAAACTCAGAAGGAACAACAAACACAGTAACACCAGTGCAAAATATGCAGTGAAACAGTAAACAATAAGGTTCTATTTAGCATGATTTATTCATGCTGTTGTACATGCTGGTCACATGTTACATCACAACAACAACTTCTGTGTAATGTGTCACAGTGCTGAGCAAAAATGAAAAAAAAAAAAATAGCACATATTCCTGACAAATACTGGCATTTTCCTCTCATTATATACTAGTCTGTGGCTTGAGATGATTAATTTTCAAATAATAAGGTTTTTAGGTAGCTCGAACAATAATTTGACAGGACAGCAAGCACGCTTAGTTTGACAGGTAACATCCTATTTAATGGATATAGAGTTATGTAACACAATAAAAAAGTGCTCTCACCAAAAACCTTGAGAAACAGTTCGTGCTCAACTTCTCCCGCCTTGTTAGAGGCTTTGCAGGTGTAGGAGCCCCCGTCGTCCTGCTGAATGTTTCGAACTGTGAGCGTCGTACCTCGAGCTCTCATTACGTACCGCTCCGATTCCTGAAGCTGCACTCCCTTCCTGACAAACCACACATATACAACACATGTCAGTTGAACAAAGCCTAAATTCTCAACACTGTGGTATTATTCATATCGCAAGGAGAAACCCTCCCTGACCAGCCAATCAAAAATATTATACATAATGCAGATATAGGAAGCAAAGAAATGCCAGGTGATGGGTTATTCATCATTCATGGAGATTCAGATTATTCTGTTACATTCAATATACATACAGTATAGGTATGCAGTCGACATGGAGAGAGAATAATGAAATATTTTCGGAGGAGATTACAGCGCAGCTTCAGACTGTCATAATGTTAGGAGAGGAATGAACGGAAATGAAATCTATTTAAAGCAGAGAGACCTGTGTGGCTACAGGAAATGGGGAGAAGGGAATCAAATCACGCTCTCTCGGGCTATAAACACAGAGTCAACAGAGAGACGCAAACAGACGGATGCTTCATTCCAGTAGCTGCTTACAACAAAATTGTTCAAACTGAGCAGATGTTTCTCAGCCAGAGGACATTACAACACACTAATTGTTGTGACACTAATTGTACACAAGTCTCACCAGTGCAACCAAGTGCAGTGCTCAAGGGCATGATGCTAAAAAGCAGGTTTGTGATCTTAGCCACTTCCCATTCTCCAGGTTGTCCCTTATTGGAATTAAAGGGATAGTTCACCCAAAAATGAAAATTTTGTCAATAATTACTCAGCCTCATGTCATTTCAAACTCATAAGACACTGATCTTCGGAACACAAATTAAGAATTTTTTGATGAAATCCGAGAGCTTTTTGTGTGCAAAGAAAACAACACTTTGAAAGAAACCGTTGAATTATGTAGGTTTTTTGCTTTCTTTGCGCACAAAAGTATTCTCGTAGCTTCATATCATTACGATTGAACCAGTGATGGCACATGGACTATTTCAACAATGTTTTTTACATTTCTGGGCCTTGAACATGGTAGTTGCATTGCTTTCCAGAAAGCTCTCTGATTTGATCAAAAATACCTTAATTTGTGTTCTGAAGATGAACGAAGGTCTAAATGAGGGTAATTAATGACAAAATCTTATTTTTGGGTGAACTATCCCTTTAACTCTATTATGTATGTTTTAGCAGCCAATTGGGAAGGAGCAGATCGATCAATCAATCCATCATCCATTGATCGTTTGATCTACTGTTCTATCTATTTATCCATCCATCTAGGTAAGTGACCTCTTTTAACATTAAAAATGGACAAAAATGTACCTGTAACTGGTTAATTTTACTAGTTACTTGTTTTGTTCATATAAATATTAATGTAGTGTAACACATTTTCCATATAGTGTAGTAATAAAAACAAATGGGTCGTTTTAAAGGAGGTTGAATGTTATTTGTTTTGCAGGTAAAAGAAAAGAAAAGAAAAAGAGTAAAACGATTTACTTTAAGCTTTGTTTAGAGTAAAATCAGTAACATTTTACAATAAGGTTCATTAGTTCACATTAGTTAACTGCATTTGTTAACATGAACTAAGAATTAGAAATTATTATATAGCATGTATTAACCCTCTGGGGTCTGAGGGTGTTTTGGGGCCCTGAAGAAATTTTGACATGCCTTGACATTTGTGCTTTTTTCAATATGTTAAAAACATATTAATATCGTAAATCTAAACACATTGTAATCAGCACAAAGTGGACTACAAAAATATGTAAGCAGCATGAATGTACATTTTTGAGTTTTTGAGAAAACAACGTTTATGCGTGCTTAGTGAAAAACTACATT